>NW_028278808.1:487500-606785 GCF_059751315.1 Micrasema longulum
TCGGATTTCATCTTAGTAAATATTATAGTTATGATAATATTTTATTATATAAATGACGGTTTGTCAAAATTTATCTAACAGTCAGCAATTTGAACTTCAACGAAGGTAGTGAATCCTTTTTCTGTATTGTATTTTTTATTTTTAATTATTTAAAAGTATGTCTGTCATATTGTGACTATCAAATGTCCGTGTAAGCAACGCAAGCATGTTTTTCAATTTATATACCACACAGTGACATTAATTTATTTAAAAAATTTAACAAAAACCAGATTTGTGAAAAGATGTAAGATTTTTCTTAATTTGGGTGAAACTGGGTGAAATCTGTGGTCAAATTCAGAAGAATTAGAGCACGTTCAATGTTTCGCAAAATATTTGAACGAATATCGGCACGCGAATAAAAAATGTCTGCCCACTGTGTCTGTGATACTGTTAACTGTCAACTTTAACTGTCAACGCGTATTTATTGTTGCTCTATAAAATTTTTCAATTTTATCGGGTTGTGGTCCTGTGGCTAGTGTCTCGGACTCACATATCAAAGGTCCGTGGTTCGAATCCCACTCTACCCCAACTTGATTTCCATTTTCTAATTGTGAGTTGTTTACAGCTCGATAAAAATGGCCCTCAAAATGAAATATTTGGGAAAATCATAAGAACGCAAATATTTTTTTAAAAAATAAATAAATCTACAAAGTAAAATTAAGTTTTAAGTATGAAAAAAGAACATGTTTCCAATTTGTTTTTCTAAGCATGTTCAATTACAGGTTACCTACGAATATACCTTGAATTTTCACACAAATATGCACATTCTTGTACAAAAATATCTTTGTTAGTTTTTGCCGTCTCGATATGTACCGATGAAGATAGCGTTCATGATCGCGGCGCTGATGTCGATTGTAGATTGCAGAATAGCATACTGTTAGTTGTTAGTAGTCGCGTCGTCATAAAATAGCCCGTTTTTTCAAATATGAAACTGCCCGTTATCTGTCATGGCGCCGAAAACAACCACTTACTGCGCAAGCTTTCGTACAATTTTAAAGAAAACAGGAAATAAAATTGTTTAAGATTTGGCTCAAAGAATTTTTGTACAAACTGCACGAGATGTTGTCCTGTACCATTTTCTGATCTATGTAAACACAAAAAAACATTTTTTTTGTCTTTATTTCGTTGCTATGCTTTTTAAATGTTTTGTCATGTTGAAATTACTTCGTCCGTGACGTCAGAGCTATCATCGGTGATTTAGGCTGACGTTTAAATATACACTTAACGTTAAAAAATGTAATAAATATAATAATAAATAATACGGAAAGTCCTAATTTCCACACAAGTCTTGGTCAAAATAGTTTTGTTTTCATAGGAATAAAAAATAACAATAATCTCCCCGAATAAACTCAAAACTATTAAAACTAATATGTCAGTAAACCAGCCAATGACAGGTCATAAGCCCTGTAGATGCCAAGACTTCTATATTACCCTCTTTAAAATGGTCTTCATCTCTGTTGTAATATGTTAATATTAACAGCTCTCCAGGGAGTTTAATCCAGTCCTTGCCTACAAAAATTTAGACAAACTCAAAATATTGTTGATAAATCCACCTGGTCCATGAAGAGGTATAGAAATTGAAAAAAAAAAAATTTCAGGCGTTGCCTAGTCTAGTATGTAGGTGAAATAATTCAATTAGATGAATCTCACTCGCATAAATAAAGATTTTAGCTCTTTAACTTCACAAACATCAACAGATGAAAGAATTGAAGGAATAAAGATGTTTAAATATAGGCAGAATGGTGAATGTTACACATTGTGTAAAGTGGCCACTTAAACCAGCCAATGACAGGTCATAAGCCTTGTAGATGACTAGACTTCTATATTACCTTCTTTAAATAGTTCTTTATCTCTGTTGTAATATGATAGACTTAGGTGATTTACTCACGAATGAGATCTTATTGCGATAATTTCTGCATTTTAAAGTTAAAATGGCCAAAAGTAGACTTCCATGATTTTTCTCTAAGACGCAAATTTTAATGATTTACTAAAAACACTTTTGAAATAAATATGCATAGAATTATAAAAGTACAAAAACCACGTACGCACATTAAACTGAAGCCGAAAAAACTACTCACAAATGTGTAGTTTTTCGTTTTGGTCATATGTTACTCTATAAACGTCACTTAGTACGCAACTGCCGATATAAATTAAATTACGCCGTGTTGTGTCGTTTTAATGCGTCGAAATACTGCTGGAAATAAAATGCGATAAGGAGGGATCACATTTTATATGTAAAGTAGCACACTCACAAGTAATATTTTTAAAGAATTCTTTTACTTTACCGTCTGTCAGATTGTCAAAAAACACAAGGTGGACATTTTGTTAGTATTGCCAGGGTAGTTGAATTAACTACCCGGCTTTTTATTAATAAGCCTTAGTATAAAACTAAACGATTATGCAATATTTTTTAACGTTTTCAAATAAAAGTAGCTATTTTTTTCAAGCCCAGTCTCGTTAATATTTTTGTGGTAAAACGAATGATACCTTAAAAAAAAAAAAAAAATTGTGCTATGATAATATATTGTCCGCGGTTTGGCAACATTTGGAAATTTTCGGACACCGTGTAATGTATGCAAACTTGATTCTTCGCGCCTTCTGGTAGGTATATTATAATTCTATGTTAATATGTTTCTAGATTTCATCATGATTGCCACAAAGCTATTTGTATTCTTTCTCTTTGGCGTGGCATTTGTGCGCTCTGGAATTATTCAAAGTCCCATCATAATAGAGCCACTTGGAGACGAACCAATTTTAATTGAACCTGGTAAAAATGCTGGAGACTTCCGGAAGTTTCTCGTCGACTCTGTTGATGGAAATTACGAAGGTAAATGATTTATACAGGAATGTTTTGAGTATGTCCAAATGTTTTCAGACATTACATTTGACATTACGAAAATTATTAAAAATTCAAAAGTCATGTTTTGAAACATCCAATATTACAAAACTGGCGGTACATAAGTTATTTTTAATATTCAATATATTATGTTTTTTACAGAACCCATAAATGAAGAGTTGGCTGAAACCCAAAAGCCTTGGGAGAGAAGCGGTAAATTTGAGGGAGACGTTGTGTTGACTCCAGACCAGGTTGACTACTTGGTAAACGATTATTCGGGTGTTAATGCCTTTTCCAGGAACGCAATTAGAAACCCGAGGAATCTGTGGACAAACAAAATTGTGTACTACACAATAAGCTCTAACTTCAGTAAGTAAACGAATCGTCAATATACACATTTATTATTTAAATTATTTATTTCACAAAAAATGAGTAACAGCAGCGATGCATAATTTTATGGATGTAAATTCAGCCGGCAAATAGTTTAATCAGCCACTCAATTTGGCTCATTTAATGTCTTACCGAAGCAACATGTTAAAAGAAACATTTCGTTAACGAAAGGCCTGATCGTCGCTTGGCCTTTTTAATTTAATTCACCAGTTATAATAATGCCAGAACCATGGACATGTTGTAAGAGCCACAAGCTAAAAAGTTACCGACTACTTTCCTCAGAGAAATTGGTAGCAGAGAGTCTAAGGGGTTAATGGTGGCTGTTAGATGGTTAACACATGTTTTAATTTGAATTGTCAATATATGTTTTGCTGATCGATTTTTTTAAGATCCTCGTGAATTTTTTGTCTGTTTATACCTTGGAGTATATACATCTAATGTTTTTTCCTTTTTTTTTTCTAAATATGTTTCGTTAACTATATTATATTGACATTTTTTAAAATAACATATTTTTCTTTACTTTTTACTGTTTTTTTTTTAATTGGTATTTTGCTATGTTTTTTCTTTAAATAGGATTTTTGCCATACAAATACATTTTTTTTACTATCACTTAAAATATGTTTTTAACAACGTATTTTGTTTTGGCTACCTATTTTACTGAGTTTTCAAATATTTTTTTTCTATGCTTTTTACTAAATCCTGTACTATGTTTTTCACTATGTCCACTACCTTTATTATTATTTCTATGAATCGATTGCTGTTTTTTATATTTTTTTGACTGTCTTAGAACGGAGTTAATAACTCTAGCTAAATAGTCAAAGCAACTTTGTGTACATGATTAATTTATGTATATAATAAAACTTTGTTTTTGACCACTAATTAGTGGTTGAAAACAATGTGTTTTTTGTACTTATTTTTTTATAATGAATAACCACAAAGTTAGAGCTTCAAATATGAAAAAAAAATATCCCTAATTTAGTGAATTGTTTCATTTTGAAATTTATTTATTTATTTATATATACTCTTAATGGGTATTTTTATGGACACATTTATACGTAGAAAATTATTATAAAAAAAATAGAAAGACTCAATGGTTTATAGTAGACTCTGTGGGAGAGGAAGCGGGGGAGAGGTGTTTATAATTGAATTCAATTCAGTGATCGTTTGAAAGAAGACAACTTGTTATCAAAGAAATCAAGACTGGTATGTTTGTTGGCAGAACTAAGAATTCTGGGCATAGGGGAATGAAAACCAAAGTTAGTTCTATGGTTATCGGTATGAAAAAGTAAGTTTTGTCTGAGGTTTCTAGTTGGGATATTTAATTTTATTGAGCTCAGTAGTTCAGGCGCATTAAAAAGTGAGTTGAGAATTTTAAATAGGACTATAAGGTCGGATTTATTTCGACGGTCTTGAAGAAAAGATATATTCAAGGTAGTTTCTAACTCATTATACGTAGATAGGTCTCTGAATAAGCCCAACCTCTAGCCTATGTTTCTCAAAAATCAATGTTGAACTGATTCATTATTCTTGATGTGAACATCATAATATGGAGACCAGATAACAGAGGAATACTCTAGGCGCGGGCGAACTAGGGGGAACAGAAGAGAGTTTTAAGGGTATTGATATTTTTGAAGTCAGCTATAAAAATAAATCCAAGAAGTTTTAAGGATTTATAGATAACATGTTCAATATGAATTGTAAAAGAAAGTTTAGTGTCAAATATAATGCCCAAATCTCGTATACTAGACACAGATGATAATATTTTATCGTTCATTGAGTAGTCGTATATGATTTACGACAGACGAGAAAATCTCATAACCTTGTACTTACTTAAGTTGAGATGTAAATTATTGGATGATCACCATTTAGTTTGTTTTGTAAAGTAAGGTTGAGTTAAGTTTAATAATTTAAAGTTTTTTTACTTCCAACCAATCGTAACCTAACCCGGCAGTTTTTTGTTCAGTTGTTTCCAGAGAACTAGTTTTCAATGCCGGCATTTAAAAACAGCCAAGCCGTCCAATTAAATAACTGATTTAACATTTGGCGGTGACATCCAAACGTTCTTCTTTTTATTCAGTCACTGCTGGATAGTGCCAAGCCTACTACTATTTTAATTTTACTGTGCGATACATGATATCTATGACTCTGGTTTGCCTTTAACTGTCCATATTAAAAATACATAATTATTTCATTTTCATTCTTATTTCAACTCAAATATTATTTTTTGTAGATGCTGCCGAGACAAGTACCATTGAGACTGCTTTATACAACATTCAATATTACTCTTGCCTGAAATTCGTCAGAAGGTCGAACAATAACCCAAATTATGTCAACATTGTGGTAAGTCGTTCATTATTTTTGTAGAAATAAATCTCCAATTTTATTTCCGTATTCAATAAACAACATTCAACCGGAAAAAGTCACAGAGATTCGAGATCTTGGTGTCATATTTGATGAAAAACTTGAATTCAAAAGCCACATCAACCACATTACTTCTAAAAATATGAAAACTTTTGGTGTCATTCTTAGAACCATAAAGGATTTTGAATCAGTTAAAATAATAAAACTCTTGGATATCTTCGGTTAGAAGCCAATTGAACGTAATTATACAAAAAACAGCCAGCCAGAGAAAAGTGAAACTGACATAATAGCCATTTTGTGAAAAGAGTGAATTATAAAATCTACACAATAGTTTGAATGTTTTTGACTTTAACAAACGATTAACAATGAAAACATAAGTTTTTTTATATACTATAAACAAGAATTTTATAGTGTATTTGACTAGTTTAAAAGATTTTTAAAGTACCATAAGATTTTTCTAGTTTTGTGGGTGTTTTCTGCAAATTGAGAAAGGCCGTCTTTGTGATCGACGCCTTTTTCCGGAGGTGATTAATACAGTTTTTTATATGAAAGTGGTCTGGCTGTTTTTAACAGAACATAGAATTGACTTTACTGCACCAGATAACATCAATATCTCATTTTTCTGAAATTGTGGACTGGCTGCTTTCTGCATAACTACGTTTAATTAGAGTACAACTCTACTATATGGTCCCTTTTTTATAAAATTTATATAAATAATGTTGAAAGAGTCCAACGAAAGTTTTTAAGGTTCAATAATTTCAAACTGCATATTTCTGCATGTTTTTGTTATACATGTCTTTGTTAAACTTTTTGAATTTACCTACTCTGGAGGATCGCAGGGAAATAACTGACCCAATATTTTTATACAAAATCATTAATTTTAAATTTGATTGTTGTGACCTCCGGGATTTAATTAATTTAAATATACCAATACATAGAACTAGACAAAATAGTCTTTATTATTGTCACCCTTCTCAAACCAACTGTCTTTGTCACTCACCAATACCGCGTATACACAGACTAGGAAACGAATGTACCTCTCATATCGACATTTTTAACTCGAGTCTCTGTGAATTCAAATCATATCTTTATAAATATTTTATGATGTTCTATAGTAACGATAGTTTTTCAATAAAAATTTTAATGAAATCATACTTTTGACACTTTTGCAATAATAAAGGGTCAAGTTGCCGACAGTGGCTCAGTTGCTCAATCACAAATAACTACCGACGTGCTGAAAAACATGCTAGGCATTTGAGCGATCACAATGACCAATATTGAACATGCTTAAGTTATCACAGTCATAAGTCAACGCGTGTGTAATCTATAAGTGGACACTCGTGTCGGTTTGCTTTTTGTTTTCCTCTAAAAATAATACAATTTATTGCATTTGCAAAAAAGTAAGTAGTGTCTAATACAAAAGAGTGAAAATTTAATTACAATTACTACGGCGACTGCTTTTCTTGACATTTGGGTTGCCAACCGCCGGCTAAATGCAATAAATAGCATAATAATTAATACTGTTTTGAGTATGTCCAAATACTTGCAGACTGGCTGGGTTTAAGACATACTCAAAACCTTGTTGGATTAACTACCTGGTAAAAGAAAAGTAAATTGGAAAATTGTTTTCAGGCGTTGCCTAATAGGTGAATTGGTTCAACCGGAAGAATCTCACCCACATGATACAAGAGTCAGAAAACCGATGGAAAAGTTGAAAAAATGTGGATGTTCAAACACGGGCAGAATAGTGAATGTTACACAGTGTGCAAAGTGGCCACTTAAACCAGCTAATGACAGGTCATAAGCCCTGTAATTGCCTAAACTCTCATATTCTCTTCTCAAAAATATTTTTCCCTCTCTCTGGTAACAAATTTTAATGATAAATAATAAATAAATAAATAATTTTTTTTTGAATATTTTCTATATTTACACTGGTGAAATTCAAATATATGATTGCGTAGCAGGATTATACGTCGCGAAACGTAAATATTTTGTCATTTAATATTAGGTGTTCACAGATGTTCCATTGTGATCGCGAATACGATAAACAATCATAGTGAAAAAATCGTTATCACGCCGCTCATTTGTGATTGAGCTACAGGTGAGTACAGTGAATTAAGTTCCCTGCACTTAAACATTAATATAACCAGTACATTGATTGATTTGGTGTTTATTTTGTAGAACTTCCATATTTAAACTTAAAATTAGAAAGCAAACACTGATTTGAGTCTACTGAATACTTTATTTTACTGAACGCTTTATTTTACGAATGACATTCGTTTGAAAATGCCCTAATAAGGCGAAACAATTGTCACGAAGTTTTTATTTTTATATTTGTAAAAATAAAATAAAGTGTTCAGTAGACTCAAATCAGTGTTTGATTTCTAATTATAAGTATAACCAGTACAATTTAATATTGTTCTCAGTAAAAAGGCCTCACATGTTTTTGTTCGGGAACAATTAAAATTATCATTTTTTAATTTAATTTATTTTAACCCCCCTCACCCCTCACTTTATGCCTCCGTAAACACAAAATACCACTTGACACAAAGACTTGATTTATTGCCTTCATATACATATTATAATATTAATTTGGACACAGTTAAAATTATAAAGCTGGATTTTATTTTATCTAAATCATATCTTGGTAAGGGAACACGTAAAAGCTTTAAAACCGCGTTGTAATTAAATAATTTAATAAAAAAAGGCATTTTAATTAAATGATGTAATGAATAACCACAAGATTAGCTAAATTAACTAAATATGGTCGTGTTATTTTTTTATTTATTTAATTCACATAAACGCCCAAAGGATTTTAACAAGTACGGTACATAAGAACAACAACAATAACAAACCATCACGCACGTAGGCAGAGAGGATAGAACGACACAACACTCTATCTTTGCATACAGATATCGCTTCCTCTACATTCATACATCTTCTCATGCACGCGCGCCGATTATTCTGACTTTTGACATGTCCATCTTTAAGTATTTGTTGAATTTGGTCATGCCATGTCTTTCTCAGTCTTCCTCTATTTCTGCATCCATCAACATTCGCATTGTAAATATTCTTAGCCGTTCTTTCGCTGTCCATTTGTTCTACATGTCTAAACCAGCGCAGAGCTCCTTTCTTGATTTTGTCGATAATGCTTGTTTCAGCCTTACATAATGTACGGATCTCAATATTTGTGCATCTATCGTACATAGTTTTACCACACATTCGCCTGAGAGATCGCATTTCGACAGACATACTTCGCTCCCATACATCAGGGACGGGACCAGGACTCCGTTGTGAACTGCCAATTTTGCCTCTAGTGACAAACATTTATTTGCCAAGGTCGATTTAAGTGCACCGTTTACTCTGTTCCCGGCACTCACCCTCCTTTCAATATCTTTCTCAGTCATTAGATCCCTAGTGAACATACTTCCTAGATACACAAATTTATCTACTTGTTTTAGTATAAACTCCATTCACCGTGATTTCACATTTAGTTATACTTTCATTTCTTTCAAAAACCATCAAATTCGATTTATCAACATTCATCAGCAAATCGCTTCTCTTGCATACATCGTACACCTTTGTTACCAAGAATTGCAGTTCCTCTTTGTTGTTAGCAAGAATTACAGCATCGTCAGCATACAAAAGACAATTAACATTTAAAAACGGTAAATAGATAAAATATAAAAAGTAATAATTAAAATAAAGCGTTTATTACATTCAAATTCCTACATTTAACTCGTAAGAAAACATGATTTTAAAACACATACATAAATATAAAAAATGACATGATACACATCAATATTGTAAAACATTAAAACAAATCATAACATTGAAATTGAACATAAAATTGTATTTTGATAAAGAGTATAAATAAATAAAAAAAAGTCAATTTAAAAAAAATCAATTTACCCAACAATTTTTTTTGAGATACGCTAATAAAAAATAAAAAATAAAAATCCTAAGTATTGCTTCAAATTGCTTCAGTTGTGAGCGGTTAGAGAAGAAAATTTTAATCAAATTATTAACATGTTTTAAAATACTTAAAACTATACATCTGTAAAAAAGAACTAAGCAAAACTTATACAGGTAAAAATATATATATATTAATTTAAGTATCTTTAAGAAATAATTAACAATCATCATCATCATTCCATTTCCGTACCTAATGGTACATAGGGCACTGTATTTGTACACAAATAGCAGTGTATATTGATCATATTTTTTTGTTACATGAAAGTAAGGTGATCAGTCTTACGCTACAGGTACCAGTCCAGGGACTATAAAATATTCTAGTGTGAAAACACCCTTTTAAATAAATATTTAACTTCAACCATGTCGGGAATCGAACCCAAGACCTCTTGAATGATAGGTAAACGCGCTGACCATTATACCACGAGGCCGACAAATTAACAATAGCGGAATAAATTTTAACTTGAAACGCATAACGAACAATAGCAAAAGATTGAATTAATTACAATTTTAAACGAGAAGTTTGATAAACTTTAACTTTTTTTTTTCACGTCGTTGCTACTTACCGTTAGTGGTTTTTTATCTAAACAAACCGAAAATCGGCTTAGCAGCACCGTGGATCTACTTACGGCATTTCAAGTGTTGATTCTTAATTTCACGTCACGTCGCTACTACTTTCCGTTAAAAAGATGATTTTTTATCGAAGAAATCCTCTAAAACAGTCCAGGCTCTGCAAACAACATAAATGTTTTCTAAAGTTAATTTTCTAATCATTGGCAAAAATTATTGTTAAGTTTTTTGTTTAATAGTTCTTAATTTAAATTCTTACTGATTTTGGTGCGTGCCACACCAAAGTATTGTTACTCTGGTGGGTACTAATAGCATAGTATATAAAGACAGCACAAGGGCTATAATCTCTCTCTATTTAGTATTTTCTCGAAGTCTTTGGTTTTGTATACAGTCCACTATTATCAGAATCTTTTATTTAGTAAAGATCGCCGCCATATTTTTGAATTGGCAACCACACATTTTTCCAACTATTTTTCTTTTAAGATCAACAAATTACAACAGGGATGGAGAGTACCTTAAATAAGGGAATATGGAAGTCTAGGCATTTACAGGGCTTATGACCTCTCATTGGCTGGTTTAAGTGGCCACTTTACACACTGTGTAACATTCCCCATTTTGCCTATGTTTGAACATCCAAATTTATTAAATTCTTCCATTTGTTGATTTTAGTCAAGTTAGAGCTGAAACCTTTATTGTTGTAAAGCGGTTCATGTGACTGAATTATTTCCCATACTAGGCAACGCCTGAAAACAATTTTTAAACTTCTTCTTGGACCAGTTGGTTTCATTACAATATTTGAGTTTGTCCAAATGTTCGTAGACAAAAGACTGGATTTCACCCCCTCGGGAGTCATTAAGATTAACAAATTACAACGGGGATGGAGTGTACCCTAAATAAGGGAATATGGAAGTCTAGGCATTTACAGGGCTTATGACCTCTCATTGGCTGGTTTAAGTGGCCACTTTACACACTGTGTAACATTCACCATTTTGCCTATGTTTGAACATCCAAATTTCTTCAATTCTTCCATTTGTTGATTTTAGTAAAGTAATAGCTGAAACCTTTATTGTTGTAAAGTGATTCATGTGACTGAATTATTTCACATACGAGGCAACGCCTGAAAACACTTTTTAAATTTTTAAACTTCTTCTTGGACCAGTTGGTTTCATTACAATATTTGAGTTTGTCCAAACGTTCGTAGACAAAAGACTGGATTTCACCCCCTCGGGAGTCATTAAGATTAACAAATTACAACAGTGATGGAGTGTACCTTAAATAAGGGAATATGGAAGTCTAGGCATTGACAGAGCTGTCTAACATTCACCATTTTGCCTATGTTTGAACATCCGACTTTCTTCAATTCTTCAGTGTGTAAAGTGACCACTTAAATCAGCCAATGACAGATCATAATACTTGTAAATGCCTAGACTTCCATATTCCCTTATTTAAGGTACTCTCCATCCCTGTTGTAATTTGTTAATCTTAATGACTCCCGAGGGGGTGAAATCCATTTTTCTTTTCTTTAACGAACCTAATCAATCTTATACAAAAATAATGTTAGTGGTTGGAAATTTTCTAAAATTGATCGGTGTGTAATTGAAATGATTGGGTTACTATTTCAGAAAAGCAATTCTGGCTGTTGGTCGTATGTTGGAATGATTGGAGGAGCTCAGACCTTGAACTTGGGCAATGGATGCGTGCATCATGACATCGCCACCCACGAGATGCTGCACGCCGTTGGTTTTCACCACATGCAAAGCACCCACAACAGAGACAACTTTGTCAGGATTGTCTGGGGAAAAATTCAAACTGGTAAGATCAAAGAAAATAAATAGTAATGATGGAATAGTTTATATTTTTATGTAAGTTATGACATCACTACTGTGGAATTCCACCAAGAATTGCCAATAAAGTACTTAAATAAAAAAAAATTGTTACAAAAAAGTTGAGAAGATAATTAATTTGCCCTTTCAGTGTCGAATTCCCTAAATCATTTTTATTTAACATACTTAACTTATACTTATGAGGTCGTTTTTTTGTTTATTTTTCCATACATATATTTACATAAAATTTTAATTACTTCTTTTAATTCTTCCGGCTTTCCGGCTTTTCGTAGATCTCTTCGCGACTAAACAGTGTGGGATGAAGTTGGATTGGCATGGTTTAGCTCAAAGTTTTTGGTCTTTCGTTTTTTTTAATATATTGTATACTATTATTGTTTTGCCCTTGTTCGTCTTTGCTAAATAGTTTTATGTTCTTTTTGTTCAGTTTCTTGCATTTATGTTTATGTATTATTCATGTAACTGTTGTATTTGTTGTTATATACATAATAAATAAATAAATAAATTACAAAAATACACTTTAAAAAATACATCATAAAATTAAGCTATAACATAATTTGGAAAAAAATGCCCACAAAGATTTCAGCGTCTGAGCGTAGGGCATTATTGTTTAATGATTTAAAAGTTTATAGCATATAAATATGGTATGACATAACCATGAAGAAAGAAAAAACAAAAAACAAACAAGAATAACATATGCTGATAGAACAAAAGATAGGATTTATTTGCAATATTTCATTATAAATTTTAATGACTTTTTTTAAAAGAAGTTGTGTATCTATTCCTTCCATGCTTATCCAAGACATCTCTGGTGGTCTCACTGCTACGCAAATGATACTCAGATTTATTTTTATTGCAAACCAAGCGAGAGAAGTGTGCTTGTCAATTTAATTGATGGGTGCATCGAGAAAATAGGAAACTGGATAGCTGAAAACAGACAAACATTAAACCCATCAAAAAATGAACAACTGTGGGTGGCTTCAGCCAGACGACAGAATTTGATCCAGGATACGGCCCTTTTCAATGTAGGGAGTACCGCTTTACCCACCGTTAAACTACTGGGAGTTTTACTCAATTCTGACCTTTCTCTTGACGCTGAAATTAGTAGAACAATAAGTTCATACTTCTACCAGCTGAGACAAATTAAATGCATACGCAAAAATTTGCCGATTGATGCCGCCCGTCAATTAATAAATGCGTTTGTAGTGTCTAGAGTCGATTATTGTAATGGTATCTATGCAGTTGTACCAATGAACAAAATGACTCGCCTACAATCTGTATTGAATGCCGCAGCGAGACTTATTTTCGGAATCTCTAAGTTCAGTCATATCACTCCACTACTTCGGGAACTACACTGGCTACGTTTTCCACAGAGAGTCGAATACAAACTCTGTTGGCTTATGTATAAGTCACTGCACAACCCTGCTCCGGAATATCTAAGGGAACTATGCATTCCAGATGAACTAGCTGACAGGTGTCTCACGCTTAGATCAGCTACGTCTACGGCGAGAGGAAAAGTTATTATACCTCTACGCAAATAGCGCACTAAATTTGCGGTCGCAGGCCCTAAGCATAGCATGGAATGCTCTCCCAGCAGAGGTGCGAGGCTGTGAAAGTAAAATGATGTTTCGGAAAAAACTTAAAACCCACTTGTTCTCTAAATCATTTGAATAAATCCGTAGCATGTGACAAAAAAAATAATATTTTAATTAAATTACAAATTTGAAAGAATCACTATGTAAAGCGCCCTTGAGGTATTTTATTACGAAAATGGCGCTATATAAGTTATCCATAATAATAATAATGAAACCTTCTTTAAATGATATCAGTGATTTAATGTTTTGTATTTCTTTAGGTAGAAGATTGAAAGATCTTGGACCGACATGTAAGGAGTGCCTCTGTGCAAACTTAGTTCTGCATCCTGGAACTGACAGTACACTATCGGATCTATTGCTAATCCGATTTAGACTATTACAAAGTAATTCCCTATTTAAGTAAACATATTTCAGGCACTAAAATAAATATAATTTTCTAAAATTAAGGAGTCCACTTTTTACGTATAGTGCATCGTCATCATAGTCCTTTCGCTCTACATGTCCAATACAACGCAGCACCCTTTTCTTGATTCTGTCGATACATTGTGGTAATTGAGGTCCAGGGCGTGTCTTGGTTATGCCCAGTCAGTCAGTCAGTCAATCAGTGAGTCCCAGTGCAGCCAGTTCAACACGTCATCGCCGTTACATTTAATTCATGATTTATTGGCCATGTAATAAATACGCAATCAACAGTAACCGCGTGTCTTTTGTTAATCTCTAACCGGGGTAGGAGCTCCAACTCTCAGCAACCAAAATCCTAGAAAGACATTGCTTTTCCTACTGGCAGTATCATTGGCAGGCTGGTAGATAAAACAGCTAAACCGTCAATATTTACGGTAGTCATTAGGACCATCCAGAAAAATACTCTACATTACAATTAGATAAGAAATGATCAACTCTGAATATTTTTTTTTAGGTAAAGAAAGCAACTTTAACAAGCTCTCCGCCAGCGAAGTAACCAATTTTGACGAATCGTATGACTACAGCAGCGTCATGCAATATTCGGCATACGCCTTTAGCAGGGATGGAAGCAAGACTATTGAACCACTGGTAATTCATAATTTAGTATTTATTTTTTAAATCACTTGTGTTTTACTTTTTTTGTGTTTGAAAGTACATATTAAAGATTTTGAAGTACTTTATCATCATTTACTTTCCGCACCTTATGGTTCATAGGGCACTGCATTTTGATAGGTTCATAGAGCATTGATCAATATTTTAACAGTAATTCAAAAGCGGGTGTATTTATATAAACTCTTAAATAACTAAATTGATTATACTGAACTAAAATTAAGAATACCTAGGTTACATAGTAGACTAAATCATATTTTTTCAACAATCGAATCTGGGTAAAAATGAATACATTCATCGAGTTTGCTCGTCATAAAATAATAATTTTTTTTAACGAAAAAAAATACTGTTTTAAAAAATATATCAAAATTGCAATGGAGGCGTCACAAGAGCAAAAATTTAAGTTGCTATATTACCAATAGTTTATGACTTGGTCTTTAACAATATTTTATCCCATTTCCACATCAATTTTATTACTTTTTTTTGTTCTACTGTGTACCTTTTCAATATTAACTCTTAAAGGACTGTGGAAAATAATCCCTTTGCGCGCGGTGTTGTAACATCGTGTTCCCACTAGTAAAAGATGGAATATTCTAAAGTTTAAACATTTGAAAAAAAAAACATAAAGACACACTTTTTAATAAATTCATAATTTATGCAAAAAAACATATAATTTAGCCCTGTTATTGCAAAATAAATTAAAAATCACAAATACGCCGCTCATATTACGTGCGTGCGTCCCCCATAACTGTCATCAATCGGCTGAAGACTGAATCTGTTTTAAACAACACCCGCTACAGAATAGCGTCTCCGTCTTCCTTGTTATGATATTTTATCTTCGTGCTTTCTCTTGTATACGGTATCTGAATAGATGTGTTGCTAAATTAGCGGACTCATTATTCGCGCAGCATGGATAAATATTTTTCGTATTAACATTTAGCATAGTTATACAAATTATACTTTGCAAATCGGGTGTGAAAATGTCCATCTTAAGATTACAGAAAATACGAATTCATTATTCAAAAAAATAAGAGAGATATATCAAATCTTGTATCCTATGTCGACTAATGTGACATCACAGCCACACAAGAGTCAAACTTAACAGACAAGCTAAATAATTGTACATGTTTTTGAAAGAAGGCACCTGATGTTAAACATCAATTATCTCAGTTTGAAATCAGTGTGGCTCAATACGCACCATCCATATATATAATATATTATTTTATACTACTTTTACGTAATTTTATTTGCTTATTACATATCTTGAAATGTTGATATTTGTATTTTTAATTTTTTTTTATTTAATAGCATAATTATACATTTTTACAATTTATTAAAAAATTTCACTTGTTATATTTTTACTAAAACTAAAATCCCACCAAGCCACTTTTTGTAGCTTGTTGTTGTATATTATTTTGTTTATACATACATATTTTTTACTCTAATTTCTTACTATATTACATACGTGAATTTAAAGAAACCATATCTCAATTATCATTTCAATTATATTTTTGTATTATTTTCTATGAACACTTTGCATCCCGGAGCCGTGTAAACACGTGATTATATTACCACGCGTTGTGTCCCGGTCCCGTATTTTCACGTGGTTTAATAGCGGTCTAAAAAAGTGCATTTTATTGACATCTACTGACTTTTATTAAAACTTTTTTGCTACTGATAAACCACGTAAAACACGAGACCGGGACACAATGCGTGGTTATTATAATCACGTGCTTACACGGCTGCGGGATACAAAGCACAAAAGAGTGAGACCCTGTATATGTGCAAACATGGCAATGAGGCTCTCTATAAAGGCAATCTTTCATGTAAAAATTACTCATCAAATTGTTTTAAATAAATAGAAGAAGTGTTAATCGATTCAACTGAGCATTTTCATAATTATGACACTTTAAGAAACCCCTAAAAAAGCATGAAATTTTACAAAAATGGGCCGGGCACAGGTAAATTTTATGTGTACTCCGGCCGGTACTCAAAGTGTTCATTTTAATGGTACTATCATTTTGTATTATTAATTATGCATGTTACACAACTTGTATCATATATATTTAACTATTTATTTTTAATTTTATTTTATAATTTATTATTTTACTTTGTTTTCCTAGATTGTTATTCTATTGCATCACATGTTATTATAATTTCGTATTTTTAACTGTTAATTATTTAGGCTTGACATGGGCACAGCCTAAAAAGTCTTAATTAGTTTGAGAATATGTAAACTAGTGTAATTTTGAATTAATAAATAAGTAAATTTAACAGAATAGAGAAAAAAATGCGGTTATTTATCAAAAACCAATCGCCATGATTAAAACTAGAAAAAAAACTCAAAATGCTAATTTAATAAAATACTTTTCTTATACTCATGGTATATATTTCTTCATTACAGGTAGCGAATATGAAACTTGGAAATACTTACGGGCTAACCTGGGGAGACGTAAGGAAGGTGAACAAGCTCTATTCCTGCCCCGGCTACTAATTTATTGTTTGTCATCAATCTTGTGAATGAATGGATTATTTTTTTCTGAAAATGTAAATACATGTCACATCAAAATAAATGATCCTTCGTTAAAATATTTGTTTTATTTATTTAAGTTAAGAATTAAATGAATAAACAATGAATAAAGCACTTAAAGTAAATAAATAGTAAATAAACTAACACCACAGATTTATAAAGAATAACAAAAATGATCAATTTAGATTAATTAATTTACACAGAAAGAGTAAAACTGATATTTAAGATGAAAAAGAATAAAATAATAACAAATATTTTATTTTAATTAAACTACAATATACATAGAATAAATACAAGAGCGTCAAATAATTTAATGTTGATATGCAGAAAGCAGCCAACCACAGAAAAGTGAAACTGAGATAATGGCACTTTTGTGAAAAGAGTGAATAAACAAATCTCCACAACAGTTGGATCGTTTTTGACTTTAACAAATGATGAACAAGGAATACATTTTTTTTTTAACATAAAAAACAAGAATTTAACTATGTATTTGACTAGTTTTAATGATTTTTAAATTCGTTAAGATTTTCTAGTGCTGTGGGTGTTTTCTGCAAATTGAGAAATACAAAATTACCTGGTCCATGAAGAAGTATAGAAATTGAAAAAATAACATTTTCAGGCGTTGCCTAGTATGTAGGTGAAAAAATTCAATTAGATTAATCTCACCCGTATAAATAAAGGTTTCAGCTCTTTAACTTCACAAACATCAGCAAATGAAAGAATTGAAGGAATATAGATGTTCAAATATAGGCAGAATGGTGAATGTTACACAGTGTGTAAAGTGGCCACTTAAACCAGCCATTGACAGGTCATAAGCCCTGTAAATGCTTAGACTTCTATGTTACCTTCTCTTAAATGTTCTTCATCTCTGTTGTAATATGTTAAAATACTAGTTACTTTATGTTTATGTTAAATTACTCTCAATTTTAATTTGCTGTATTTATATTTAGAACATTAGGTTTGCTTAATTTAATTGTTATCTTTTGTTTTACATTTTAGATTTGTATGTTTCTTTTTTACTTTTTTGCAGTTTAAAAACAAATGTTACTTATTTGTTTAGTTTGAATTATTTAGTTGAATCAAATAGTTATATTATATTTTACATAATAAATTTTTCACTGCTGTGATTATTTCCGTAAAACTTTTTAATGTAAAAGGTTCTTTGAACCGTTCATATATAAATAAATAAATTATACATTATTATAAAGATACATATACTAATGTATAATTTACTTACTACTTTAATACTCCTATTCGTCGCACTCGGCATACTGTATTACTGAGCTACAACAAATGCAACACCAGAGCAGCTCAAAATTCGCTCTTAGGAAGAGCAGTTAGTAACTTTTCTAAAATTGAGAAGATGTACGATTTAGACATCTTTAACGACTCAGCTCTCTGCTACAAACGGAAGCTGAGTCTTATAGATTTTAATGTTTAGTATTACTAATGTTATTATTGTTATTATTGGAGCACATAGGGGAATTTGCTTATGTGTGCCCTACTTCAAAGTTTAAAGTTACTGTAATATTAGTATCATTTAGCCTCTTTGAAAATAAACAGAAACAATTAATACTAAACTAGGTACTACCAGAATACACACTACATAAACACCACATCTTATACACATCACTCCATACACCTCACTCCACGCACTACATTTCATACTTACAACAATAAAAACACAATCACTAGTAAATTCACACAAAGCACAAATTCTTCTTACATCTTGTTGTACTGTTAGATAGTTGTTTCATATATTGTGTTGTGTACGTAATTGGTGCTGTGTTAGGTTTATTTTTTGTTCGTAATATTGTCTAGATTTATATTAACATAGCACTGTGTGCACAACATTAAATTTAAACAAATAAACAAATACATAAAAAAAGTAAATAAACAATATTAAGACATTTCCTACTTATTAATTTATAACCTTTTGAATACTAAACATATAATTATATAAAGACTGACGAAATATATCAACTTCACCATACTCATTAGCTAGCCGGTGTAGTCTAGGTATTGGTGAATAATTATGACTGACAGGAGATTAAAAAAATATCGTTAGCTGCCGAGTATTTCGAACAGGTACTTCTATGCTGATAGCACCAGTCAATTCCAAGACGTCCAATTTGCCATTTGCTATTTTATGTAAATTTAATATATCATTTAATACAAGTAATCATATTTAGTAACAATGAATATGTATGAAACTAGTGAATAGAAAATGAAAACGGAGTTTTCTTTGTTTAGGATAGTCTCCATTTAACATGCCTCAGCCAGTTCTAAGATGGAGATTTTTTATCTTTTAAATTATGAGTTGTCTTTTACTAATATAACAATAACAAAAAACCTAAGACACTTAATTGTAAATGCCTAGCTAATCAAATGTTTGAAATTAATAATCGTTAATTTACAAATATAAAGTACACATATGTGCCAAGAATACATATTACTTTCACATAAATAATATAGTATAATATATAATAAAAAACAAATATAAAGTAATGTAATACATAAGACTGTTTTGAGTTTGTCCAAATTTTTAAAGACAAGAAACCATTCAACCCCCAGGGAGTTGTTAATATTAACATATTACAACAGAAATGGAGAACGCTTTAGAGAAGAGAATACAGATGTCTAGGCATCTACAGGGCTAATAACCTGTCATTGGCAGCATTAAGTGTCCAAGAATAAGAATAAATAAAACCAATTATATTTTCAGGCGTTGCCTAGTATGCTCAGGTGAAATTATTCAAGCATATGAATCTCACTTACATCAATAATGGTTTCACCTCTTTAACTTCACAACATGAACAGATGGAAGAATTGAAGGAAAACAGATGTTCAAATATTCACTCGTTATTTTTTAGAAAAGTTAGGGATTTAAAAAAAAATATATTATTAAATCAACTTTGTATCCTGGAATACGTGATTTTTTATTTATTTATTTTATCATGTTAGACATAATTTAAATTGTACATTAGTGGATTTATTGCCAAACGGCAACTTTTTCCAACCAACTGATGATGATTTTACCAAATAAAGGTATTACTAAGTTAATTTAACAAACTACAACAGGGATGGAGAATACCTTAAAAAGGGGAATATGGAAGTCTAGGCATTTACAGGGCTTATGATCTGTCATCTGCTGGTTTAAGTGGCCACTTTACACACTGTGTAACATTCACCATTTTGCCTATGTTTGAACATCCATATTTCTTCAATTCTTCCATTTGTTGATTTTAATGAAGTTAAAGAGCTGAAACCTTTATTGTTGTGAAGAGATTAATCTGACTGAATTATTCCACATACTAGGCAACGCTTGAAAACAATTTTTCAATTTTTAAACTTCTTCTTGGACCAGTTGGTTTCATTACAATATTTGAGTTTGTCCAAATGTTCGTAGACAAAAGACTGGATTTTACCCCCTTGGGAGTCATTAAGAGTACTCCCAAGGGGTCGAAATCTAGTCTTTTGTCTACGAACAGTTGGACGAACTCAAATATTGTAGTTAATTTTTTAATTTTTTTTTATTGATCTAAAAAACTAACTAATGTTTTATTATTTTTTTATTATTATTATCTACTTATTCTCAACTTTACTGTGTTATATTTATATTTAGAACAAAATATTTTCTCATGGTGGTTGTTATCTTTTATTTAGAGATGTTATGGTTCCTTTTTTCTTGTTTGTTTTTTGTATATGTTCACTAAATTGTTTAGTTCTAATTATTCTATTATTTCAAATTAAAATGTACTACATGATTATTGTGCACTGCTGTGATTATTTCTGTAAATCATTTTTTGTAAAAGGTTCTTTGAACCGTTGATGCATTAATAAATAAATAAATAAATAAACATAGTCAGAATGATAAATGTTACGCAGTGTGTGAAGTGGCAGTCAATGACAGGTCATAAGCCGTGTAAATGCCTAAACTTCTATATCCCTTCTCTTAAGTGTGCTCTATCTCTGTTGTAATATGTAAAGAGCTATAATCCTTTACACTTATCCACGAAGGCTGAAAAAATGTATTAAAACAATACCTACAGTCCTTAAAATATAGCTTGATTAGAATGACAGCTGTCAAACTAATTTCATTAGTGATAAGAAATTACAAATCACTGATCAAATTGATTTTACCATTTATTTCATGCAATCTTGAAACTCTGTTTCCGAAAATTGATATAAAAAACGCAAAAACAAGCCTAATATAGTGTGTTTAACACAATTGTTCACCAAAAAATAAGACATTTATCCTTTTTTCATGAACAACATCAAACTAATTATTTTTTTGATCGATCGACAAATTGATGATTTACAATGATCAATTTGTCCCATCTCCAACGTTTTTGCAAAATGATGTAACCTTGTAAGAACGTCGTTAATAATTAAGTTTATTGTAGTTTTAAAGCTGATTTTATATATTTATGTTGATTTATGTGTCAAGCATTGTATTAAAAAAATAAATTAACACCCCAGATACGAATGATTTTTCGTGTATCAATATAAATAACTCCTTTGACGTTACTACAAAGTTATGTCGTCACTTTTTCTGACAAATGTCATTCTTATCAAGCTTTATTTTAAGAACTATAGTTTTATTGCAATAAACTGATTATTAGTATTAAAAATAGGTAAAGTAAGAAAAATGTATTTTCTGATTTCAGTTTGTTTCCAAGATTTCTTTCGGTTTGTTCAAACATTTGTAAATTTATGATGCTTAAATCATTAAGTAAATATTAATTCATATTTTATCAAGTCTTAGTAAATGGCGTCCTAATAAGAGTACCCAATTCAATGATAAAAAAAATATATGCAAACTGTAAAATTAATTGTGACAGGAAGTTTTCCGGAAAGGTATCTAGGCTTTGTCTAGAAACATTTTTAACTATTCTCAAGGTATTGTTAATTAAACCAACTGGTGTAATATGTACAAAGAAAACTAACACTTCCATGGCGCCATTTGCTCTGAAGGCAAACTGTAAAATTAATATTGTAATAGGAAGTTTTTGAAAAGGTATCTAGGCTTTGTCTAATAACATTTTTGAACGTTCTCAAAGTGTTGTTGATTAAACCTACTAGTGTAAGGTGTACAAGTAAAACTAACACTTTTAAAGCGCCATTTGCTCTTAAGACAAATAGAAAAAAAATATTTTGTAATAGGAAGTTTTTGAAGAGAAGTATCTAGGCTTTGTCTAATAACATTTTTGAACATTCTGAAAGTATTGTTGATTAAACCAACTGGTGTAAGGTGTACAAGTAAAACTAACACTTTTATAGCGCCATTTGCTCTTCAGGCAAACAGAAAAAAATAATATTGTAATAGGAAGTTTTTGAAAAGGTATCTAGGCTTTGTCTAATAACATTTTTAAACGTTCTCAAAGTATTGTTGATTAAACCAACTGGTGTAAGGTGTACAAGTAAAACTAACACTTTTGTAGCGCCATTTGCTCTTAAAACAAATAGAAAAAAATATTATTGTAATAGGAAGTTTTTGGAGAGGTATCTAGGCATTGTCTAATAACATTTTCGAACATTCTCAAAGTATTGTTGACTAAACCATCTGGTGTAAGATGTACAAGTAGAAATAACACTTCCATCGCAGCATTTGCACTAAAGGGTGGTAGAGGGGATGAAACGCCAAATGCGCCTATTCTGATATACATTCATCGTTTTTTCTACATAATATATTGTCATACAAGCCCTTGAAATTAAGTCTGCTTATGTCATTCGTCTAGATTTGAGATTTTGGTTTATCTGATCACACCACGTCTTTTTAGGTCGATCTTCTTCGATATTGCCACCATGTCATATCATCATCATTGAGACCCAAAATGTTTCGACTGCCATCAGAGTAAACTTAGTGTTGCATAAAAAAAATATTTATATAGTACACAATACTTTATATTTTTTATTCTTTCATTTTTGCTGCGCTGGCAAATCCAGTTGGTCAGCCGCACTTCATCACAATCCAATAGTAAATTCAATGGTACATTACTACAGAGCACAAACAACGAACGACGGGATTAAATGAAACATCCATTTAAAGAAATATATAATCAGAAATATTTTCGATTTTATTATTTACCGAAGTATTTCATTTTGAGGGCCTTTTTCAACTAGTTTTAAATAAATAATTATTAGAAAATGGTAGGCAAGTTGGGATTGAGTGAGATTTAAACCGCAGATTTTTGATTTGTGAATCCGAGACACTAGCCACAGGACCACAACCCGATTCTAAAGATTCTGTTTTTTTTTTAAAGGAATAACCCGCTAAGCCTCTATTCTGAGGCTTGTCAGCAGTTGGGATAGAAGAGATATGGAAAGAGATTATGAAAAATACACCACGAAACCCAGACCAATTGAAAAAAAATAATTTTTACAACTGGCGGGAATCAAAGCCACGACGCCAGTTCCACTGTTGGCAGTCTAACCAACTGCGCTACGGCGCCTGCCTTCTTTTCTCTAAAAACCGCATAGTTAACTTTGAAGATGTCCGAATCCAACCTACACAAAATCACAAAAGAAGACGATGCATTTCTAAAACTCTGTGAAATATTGTTTCTAGAACATCTTTTAGCAGCATAATTTTGTTACATTTAAAAAACATACTCAGAACTTCCATGTTCTGAAATAAAGATAGGAGCAACAGAATATTTATGTAAAAAGTAAATAAATTATAAATCATCTTCTGGTTTCCAAGATTTTCTAAAAGCTAATGTTATTTTTTAGCAAAAACAAACACAAAATAACTTTGCTACGCGGTATTTATTAATCTTAAAAATCACAAGTTGATTGTTGTTTATCTAAACTAAAATATAATTGCTGAAAGAATTATAAAAGAAGAACAAATATCAATCCTTACATCATAGTAAGATTGATTTTAAGAGTGGTAAGTTCTCTCATATTTTGTTCATCCAAACTTAAAATTTCAAGTATGCAACCTGAAAAAATCCAACAAAGGGGTTGCCTGTGCATAAGAATACGTTCTCAGTAATAATATATTGGTAAACTTGTTTATTTAAATTCGCATGAACGAATTCGAACGGCGTCATATCTCCTCATTCCGTATTTGGTCTCTCGAGGAGACGCCCAACATTAGTCTTTCTATTGACTGCAAAGTGCACTTAATTTTGTGGATACTTCTGGCAGTGAGTGACTTAGTTTCAAGACCATATATTGTCACCGGCTAAGTTGCATTTTTTTAAAAGAAATATTTGCGTTCTTATGATTTACCCAAAAATGCCATTTTCAACGAGTTGAAAATAAATCTCTATTAGAACATGGGAATCCAGTTGGGGTAGAGTGGGAATCCACAAACCTTTGAGCCGTGAGTACGGGATCGCAATCTGTTTTAAAAAAAATGTATACTACATTTCTTTATTGACCGATAAACGCTTTAACATACCTACGTAGGCATCATTAAGAAAAAACAAACAAATATATCTTTTTTTTACTGGATTATGGAGTAAAAAAAAATATTATTAATATAATTAATCACTATAATACTTACAAAAATCGTATTGAACATATTCAGAACTATTTTTTTAGACAATTATATTTCAAAAATAATGTTTCATTTTCAAGTATGACTGAGTCCTCTAATTTTCACAAGGTTCAAAATCTCGCAACTCGGCGTACCATGTTGGATATGAGCTTTCTCTACAAAATTGTAAATAACGTAATTGATAGCCCTGAAATTGTTAGAGGCATTTTATTTCGAGTCCCTGTCCGTAGATCTTCGACATTCCTAAGTCAATGACTTATTATTTAAAAAATAGCACTCTACGAAGAATACAGATTACCTATAATGACAGTTTTAGTGACATCGACATACTACATTGTAAATGCCATATTTTTATCAGATCTGTTAGACATTTTAAATTTATCTCCTGCTTGACTTTTAACTTTTAATTTGATTTTTTTTTATCTTTCAATTTAACCTTTTAATTTTAACTTTTAATTTGAACTTTTTACTTTTTTTAATTTAAACTTTTCATTTTAATTTAAACTTTTACCTTTGATTTTAATTTTAACTTTTGATTTTGATTTCAATTCTTAATTTATACTTACTTACATCTACTACCTTCATCTAATAATTTATTGTTGGTTGTGATTTTTTACAAATAAATTTAAATTTTCATGGAAGCAGAGAGAGAGAGAGGGGGGAAAGTAGAGTAGCTATACAATGTATTCTCCTTTTTATGTACTTTTTATGTAATATTTTTATTTTAACTTTTTTAGAATTCAATTATTTTTCCCCTCTCCTCCTGCATTCATAATAAATTAGTGTGAAATATGTAATTAGTCTTACTTTTTTTAATTGTTCTTTTGTACCTTGTTTTATATATAAAGACGGTATGATTTTATTAATAAATAAATAAATATTGTAATAAAATATAAACATAAAGCAACTTTTTTTTAAACTATTTATTTTTTCTACCAACCGGTTTAAAAGCTACACAGACCTTTTTTATTTTTTAAAAAGATTACCTAATATTATATTAATACATGTGAAGCTTATAAGTCAAGAATTTTTGTCATGTTGGTGTTTTAAAGATTGTTTGTGTGAAGTGATATAAATATGATTTTTAAAACTAGACAAGATTTTATTTTTACTTTAAATTTATAATTATTGAAATTAAATTGATTTTTTTAGATTTCACCATGGTTGCTTTAAAAATTGTGTTGTGCTTGCTGCTGTTTGGAGCGACTTTTGTACGGACTTCTGTAATAAACCCCAAGATTTCATTTTCAATAACCACTGATTCTGATGAACCCAATAAAGATATCGATGATCTCAATCAACCCGAGCTAAGGATTCCTTTCTCAATAAATTCTGATTCCATTGAACGAAATGAGGATGTCGATGAACCCATGAAAAGGATTCCATTCGCAACAGCTCCTGATCTCATCGAACCTACTAAAAACGTTGACGGCTTCAAGGAATACTTGACAGGATCTGTCAACGGCAGTTACGCAGGTATTTTTTTTTGTACAAGTCCAAATTGTGTTTCCTTTGGCATTATTTATTTTACAATCTGTATCAAAACTACACCGATGGCTTGTCAAACCACGAATTAGTTTAGTTTCTTAAAAGCGTGTTGAATTAATTTTATTATATATTAAAAATATTTTGAGTATGTCAAAATTATTGTAACCAAGGCTGAATTTTATTTATTTATTAATTTATTTTCATTATATTACATACACAAAATTATAATTTATGTAAAGTTGCTTTGACTGTCTAACTAGGGTTATTTACCCCGTTCTAAGACAGTCAAAAAAATATATAAAACAGTAATCAATTTATAGAAACAGTTATAATGATACAGGACAATGTGAAAAACGAAGTAAAAAATGGAGTAAAAACATGGTAAAAAATGTAGTAAAATCATAGTAAAATGTAATAAAAACATAGTAAAATTGTAGTAAAAAACATAGTAAAATGAAGTAAAAATGTAGTAAAAAAAACGTAGCAAAAAATAAATAATTATAAAAACAAAGTAATAAATTCCCCTGGGAGTTATTAAGATTGAATATTAATTGCAACAGAGAGAAATCTTTTTTTTATTTTGAATTTTTAAGTAGGGCACACATAAACATATTTTTGCGTTGGCTCTAATAACAATGTTTATATATAAAATCAAAATTTTTGTTTAACACATGATTCTTTTTGAATACTGTTTTTGAACCTTCCGTTTGAATTCTGATAATTTTAATTTCACATATGTTTTTTCCTATATCATAATATTTTTTTGCTGCCTTATATAATATAGATTTGTTTTGACATCAACATTTTTCTAAATGGGAGTGTTATTTTTACCTTTTCTCTGGTATTGAGATCTTGTTTATGTTGACTTTGACAATTTGTTTTCTAAAATTCTCGTTTTTTTTAGAATCAATATTAAACACCAACATCATTGTATTGTTAAATATTATTTGTTTAAATTATTTATTTTTTTATTTACTAATTACATTATACATACATTTGTTTACGACAGAGACACAGTTTATAGCTACACAATCAGGGACGATCCATGTCTGTGAACTTGCTCCGACTCGCTAGAAAATCCGTGTTGAGTCGGGGCACTTGTAATGCATTCATAACCATACATTCACACAAATATATACATATATATTCGCACATACATATTTATATTATATTTTATGCATACATATACATATATATTAAGTTTATACACATATTGATATTTTATACATTATTAAATGTTGGTACTTTTAATTTATTTACACCAAATTTAGACTTGACGTGTATCGATATAAAAAAAATATTAATGTTCTGTTTTGTAATATGGCTAGTTAGTTTAAATTTTCTTAGATTGATAACAATAATATTTTACTACAGTCGTTAATGTGTGGTTTAATAATTCAATAGTTTGAGATTGTCTATTGGCATTTCTTGGTGGAACTGCATTTAAATTATAATAATAAAAATGAGTTTATGGTTTTATTACACTTGTATTTATAATTTTTTACCAGCGACCGGGTTTTGTCGTGACCAAAATCGTCAGACTAGTGGGAAACCAAACAATGTTTTATAAAAGTGCAAACAGGGGTTATGATTCTATATAATTATGGAAGTAAGAGAGTTTAAATTAAAATAATCCACACACATAGAAATTTGTCTCCTACCAGTCTGACAATGTCAGTCACGATAAAACCCAGTCACCCATTATAGTTTAAATGCAGTTCCACCAAGAAATGTCAGTAGACAATGTGGAACAAAATTATCCACTCATTTTCATTATTGTAATTCAACATTAATTTAATATTTTAACTTTTGTAAAGCAAAATAGCTGAATTTCTTACTGGTGTGAATAAGAATCATATGATTAAATTATTTCATATACTAGGCAATGCATGAAAAAAGTTTTATTTTTATACTTCTTTCTATACCAGTTAGTTTAATGAAAAACATTTTGAGTATTCTCAAATATAAACAAATAATGCCGGATTTTATTCTCCAGGAATTTACCGACACTTCTAGATTTCCTTCTAAAAAAGGTTTCACACTAGTTGCAATAATATTCAAGTCTAATATTCTTAAGAAAGGTGCTTTAATGGTTTCAAAATTTGATTTGTATTTTTTTCTGCAGCGCCTCTGAACCCAGAAACGGCAGAAAAGCAAAGCGTGTGGGAACGAAGCGGTAAATTTGAAGGCGACATTATGCTGACTCAAGAACAGATGAAGTTCTTGGTAAGCGACATTTCGGGAGTAAATGCTATCCGTAAATGCAGAAATGCCATCCGTAACCCAAATCAATTATGGACAAACAAAATTGTTTACTACACCATCAGTCCGGATTTTAGTAAGTTAGACAAAATAATTTAGTTTGATAATTGTAAACTGAATAATCTATTTTCAATTTAAGATATTTCTATTTTTTTCTCAGGTGCTTCGGAGGTGAGCGTTATCGAAACCGCCATTTATAATATTGCATATTACTCCTGTGTGCGGTTCGTCAAGCGTTCATATTACAATGCTAACTTCGTCAATGTTGTGGTAAGTCCTGAAAAACTGAAGAGACCTCGACATAAGATCGTGTAAATAAAACAAGTGACAGATTTAACAATGTTTTGAATATGTCCAAATTTTGCAGACTGGCTGGATTTTCTCTGTAGGAAATTATTCAGATCGAAATTTGTTGCAACAGAGGAAAAACGTTTTTGTGTAGGTTATTTGAAAGTCTTGGCATTTACAGGGGTACCTGTAATTGGCAGGTTTAAGTGGCCACTTCACATACTGTGTTACATTCACTATTCTGCTTATGTTCGAAAATTCACATATCCTCAACTTTTCCATCTATCGACTTTTGTGAAGTAAAAGAGCTGAAAAATTTATCACGTGAGTAAGATTCATCAGACTGAACCAATTCACCGACTAGGCAACGCCTGAAAACAATTATACAATTTTTATACGTCTTTTTTTGCCAACTAGTTTTTTTTTTTTTTAAGGAATAACCCGCTAAGCCTCTATTTTGAGGCTTGTCAGCAGGTGGGATAGAGAGGATATGGAAGGAGGTAATGATAAATACACCACAACACCCAGACCAATTGAGAAAAAAATCTTTCTTGGATTTTTTTCTTGCAACTGGCGGGAATCGAACCCGCGACGCCAGTTTCACAGATAGCCGTCTAACCAACTGCGCCACGGCGCCTGCCTGTTAATTCAAAAATGTTTTGAATACGCCCAAATGTTTGCAGACTGGCTGGATTTTCTCCCTAGGGAATTGTTCAGATCGAAATTCGTTGCAACAGACGGAAAATATTTTAGAGAAGGGAATGTAGAAGTCTAGGCATTTTCAGGGCTTATGATCTGTCGTTGGCTGGTTTCAGTGCCCACTTTACACACTGTGTAACATTCACCATTCTGCTTACGTATAAACATCCACATTTCCTCAACTCTTCCATCTGTTGGCTTTTGTGAAGTAAAAGAGCTGAAACCTTTATCATGTGAGTGAGATTCATCCGGGATGTTGAAACATAGGCAGAATGGTTAATGTTGCAAATTACGTAAAGTGGCTACTTCAACCAGTCAACTACAGGTCATAAGCCCTGTAAATGCCTTGACTTCCCTATTCTCTTCTCAAAAATGTTACACCTCTGTTGCAAAAAAAATCGATCTGAATATCCAGCCAGTCTGCAAACATTTGGACATATTAAAAACATTTTTGAATCAACAAAGTGGTAAATGAAGAAGTATCAAAATTGGATAACTGTTTTCAGGCGTTGCCTAGTAGGTGAATTGGTTCAGCCGGATGAATCTCACTCACGTGATAAAGGTTTCAGCTCTTGTACTTCACAAAAGACAATAGATGGAAGAGTTGAGGAAATGTGGATTTTCAAACATGGACAAAATGGTAAATGTCACACAATGTGTAAAATGGCCACTATAACCAGTAAATGCCTGAACATCCATATCTTTCTCAAAAATGTTTTTCCTCTGTTGCAACAAATGTTGCATTGACATCATTCAGAAACAGCAGTTTTTATAAAAAACGAGAATTGACAAGCCCTGATATTTGAACGTCATTACATATGCGTACTACGTGCGGGTAACCCGGCAAAAAACCACAATTTAAAAAAAGGGAGATGTTAATTGAAACTTATTCAGAATACAATTTTTTACAATAATTTTAACATTGTCAGTTAAAAATACGGCTCTATTTGTAAGATTTGAGTTTTAAGTTATCGGCTTTGTTGCAAACATGGCAACTTCTACTTGAGAATTGCAATTTTTTTATTTTATTTCACTACTGTTTCTTGACGTAATCATGCTTATGTCATCACTGCTTACGTATAAAATATTTACTGATTTTAATGAAAAATTTAAGTTAAAAAAAAAGTTGAAGTATTGTGTTAGTTTTTTGTGATTTGAAAATAAAAAAAAAAGGATTTTGCCGGGTTTGCAAGTAGTACCCTCATACATCTGTTTCATCTTCACGTCCATATTTCCTTCTAGAAAAGTGATTCCGGCTGCTATTCGTACGTGGGTATGATAGGAGGATCACAGGCTCTTAATCTGGGATCTGGCTGCGTGTACCACCATGTTGTGACTCACGAACTCCTGCACGCGGTTGGTTTCCACCACATGCAGTGCACTTACAATAGAGACGATCATGTCAGGATCATCTGGGACAAGATCTCACCAGGTATGAAAATTATATGCCAGTTGTGGAGTGTCTAAATTATCTTCCACAGAAATTATATTTGCCCTGCAACAAACACTTAAAAAGACAGATATCAAGGTTTTCTGTGTTTGATTTCATATTTAATTGAGCCGTTAGTTACAAGAAAGATTTAAGTAAGCTCCCAAGTTATTATTATTTGTCAAATCACCAGACAAATAACACAAAACTTAATATTTCTCGCAGAGGTTAGCAGCAATGCGAAACGTTTTAGGGAAGCAAAAAGATTGATAACCATAATTTTGCCTTTCTTATTATTTAAATTTTAGTTTAAAAATCAAAAAAAACATTGACATTTTTGCTTTTTGGCCCTTCCAAATATTATAACATTTTAAGTACCGGCCGAATACACATAGAATTTCCGCTGTGCCCGGCCTATTTCTGTGAAATTTCATTCTTTGTGAAGGGTTTCTTAAAAGTGCCATAGTTATGAAAATACTGGATTAAATCGATCGAAACGTTCCATATTTATTTGAAATAATTCAATGAGTCATTTTTGTTTGATAGTTTTGCCAACATTGGCCTTTATGAAGAGCCACATTGTAATGTTCGCACAAATACAGGTCTCACTCCTTTTTTTGCGCTTTGTATCCCGGAGCCGTGTGAACACGTAATTATAATAACCACGCGTTGTGTCCCGGTCCGGTGTTTTCACTTAGTTTACCAGCAGCAAAAAAATACTTATAAAAGTCACTAGATGTCAATAAAATGCACTTTTTTAGACAGCTGGTAAACCACGTGAAAACACGGGACCGGGACACCGCGCGTGGTTATATAATCACATGTTTACACGGCTCCGGGATAAAAAGTGTTAAAGATCAACTCCGTTAATTTTGCATACAAAATATATCTTTTTAAAATTTTTAAATGTAAAACTAAATCTTTTCAAAATTCATTTGTAAATAGAACCTGCCATATGTGTAATCAAAAATTAAATTGTATTGATATTAATAATATATCTTTAACTTCCTTTAAAAGTGAAATTTCCAAAAATAATTCAAGTTATGATGTTGCGCCTTGGATCCGCAGCCTATATTATGCAGGTGATGTGCAGTTCTGTATGTAGGCACATAATAAATGAACACTGTATGGTCAACTATAGTTGTATTATTTATTGTAATGTGCAACTGTGTGACCAATATTCATTTACATTTCTAGTAATATTATAAGTTTTGTATGATTAGTTATTTTATGTTATGTATAATGTTTATGTGACAACATTTACAATAACAATATTATGTGGAAGCCTCTAATTGGACTTTATGATATGTATTTGTGGTATAATTGATTCTTATAAATGTATAAATGTCTGTTGGCTTTCCAATGAAATAAAATAAAATAAAATAAAAATATACCCAGGAACCTTTCTGCATGCTTAAGTTTGTTTTATCATACTTTTACAATTCTACATCTACATAACCATTTTCGCATTGACACTGCCCAATTGCTGTTTAGATAATATTTCAAGAGAGATAAAAATAATAACCACAGAATGGGTAACTCAAAATTGTCAATTTCAGACTAGTGCCGTTATTATTGCTCACGAGCGATGTTATATGTACTTTCCCACTACAGTGAGGAATTATTTTTTTTCCACATTTTATTATTGTAGCCTCGTCTTTCAGCAGAATCCTATAAATTTGTATTTCTAGGTTGGGAATATGCCTTCTACAAGTTCTCATCAAATGACGTGACAAACTTTAACGAATGGTATGACTACACCAGCGTCATGCATTACGGTGATCGCGCCTTTAGCAAGGATGGAAGCAAGACCATTGAACCACTGGTACAGTAAACTAATCTATTTCAAAACTTATTCAATTCAAAAGACTTACGTTTGAACTGCAAGAATCAGGATGAAACCAATGTATTCTGTAGTTTTGACAATGGTCTAAACAAATTCAACCGCTTTAGATTAACTGGAAAATTGACTTTAGTTTAACTACATTAATTATTATACCATTCTCGTGCCAGATGTTTAACCCAGTGGCGAATGGTGATTTTTTTATAGGTAAGCTATAAAAAAATATCATATATTTGTACCTACATAGGAGGTACATAATATAATGTAAGTAATATATACTATAAATTGATATTTTTCTGTGGTTCTGTGTGATACAACAACTCTCGTCCATGAAATCAACTCAAACTATGTAACTTCGTGATATATAATATTATTTTATTATTTTTTTATTATGGATAACTTATATAGCGCCATTTTCGTAATAAAATACCTCAAGGGCGCTTTACATGGTGATTCTATTGTTAAGTTAATTTAATTGAAGCTTTTGAATTTGTAATTTAATTAAAATAATTTATTTTATTTTGTTGTCACGTGCTACGGATTTATTCAAATGATTTAGAGAACAAGATATATATATATATATATAATATCCATTGCTTTAATATATAATTCATCAAAAAATAAATAAAATATACCACTATGAATTCAGTCGATATTAGGTATTCAATTTAAATGTCAACTGGGCGAATTGTTCTAGTGATTAATAGTGCTTAAAACGGCCGCGTGGAGCGCTTTATGTCCTGCAATATGACGCATAAAAGTCATTATGGTCATATGTCAAAAGTACCATCTTAAAGAAAAATACTCATAAAGAAATAATGTTTGAAATACTGTTTTCCAAATCAAGAATCTTCAAATAATTTGTGTAATCTGCAAGTTTAATCTAGGAGAAAAAACCCGCACTGGGGTCCATACATTCAAAATATAGTATACTTATTTATATGTAAAAAAAGGCTGGAATAATCGGCTAGTTTCTTGGCTCACCGCAGGCGCTGGGCGCGCTTTATCAATATATATATATATATTAGGATAAAAATACAAACGGTGGAAATGATTAAAAATAAATGTTAATTATTTATTTGTTTTTCTGTAAATAAAGTAACAATAAAACATTACTATGGTTAGTCAAATATGATGGTAAGCTGCGCATAATTGCTTATATACACGGTTCGCCCCTGTTTAATCCTTAGGTGTGAGAGTAGTTTAAATATAAACACCTTTATACATGATTACAATTTATAAACAAGAATTTTAATCGCTTTTTATTATGAGGATGCTAATTGCAGAGTTAAACCTAACATGCTTGATTTGAGAGACAGCGCTTGCAAATGCAAGGTTACCCATAGTAGAGTTGTAATTGTTTTGTTTGAAACCAACGGATCCTGCATCTCAGGATAGAATCAAAAAAATAAATCTTGCCTTGCCGAAACATAATCGTTGCACTACAATGTCTGAAAAGCTTAAATAGCTTTCGATAGTGTTGTCACTTTCATTATTGACATTTACGACGTTCTGTATTTTATCCAGTGCAGTAAGCTCTGAATAAATGTGCATTTTTTGCTATATCTGAAGAATTAACTAATCCGAGGACCTACAAATGCATTCATTAATCTGTTTCCGTACCAAATACAGCATACGGCACCACATTGATACACCAATATGCGCATATCTTCATATTTTTTTAACATTACGGTAAGATCAGTCTTGCGCTTAGTGCTGAGACCGACCGTAAAAGGAAATTATAGATTTTAAGTTACTCATTTCTTGAATTTTTCTTTCGTTTCTTACCATTTGATTATGTTTATTAATTTTTATTATTTTTTTTAAGGAAAGTCGAATTTAAAAAAAGTTTATTCTACTATGTTAATTTTTTACATATTTTTTTTATGAAACTAAAAAATGTTTTTTGTGTTTCGTGGTCAAATTAGTTCCGCACTATAAGCCTTTTTACTGGATTAAAAATAATAATAATAAAAAATATTAATTTATTTGTTGAAATTCAATGGTAAAACAGTTAAGTGAGTTTATTGAGAAAGACAATATCTTCGAGCCAAACAATAATTTAGCGAAGGATTGTGAAATATTATAATGTGAAAACACATTTGTAAATTTATTACTGTGTTTACTAGTTTTTTACAAAAAAATATTGTTACTTTTTTTTTTTTCTACGTATTGATTACTGTTTAAAAAATTTATTTTCGAACGTGGTAAATAATCTAAGTTAGACAGGCAAAACATATTCACATAAATGTATAATTTTTGTAAAAAAAACTGCACTTTGTCTATAAATTTAATTTCTTATCTTTTACATTTGTTATATTTATCAAAAATTAAATTATTGTCTTAAGTGTAAACATTTCATTTACGCCTACGCTAATATACAAAAATATTGTCAATATTTTTGAGTACACTGTTTGTTTACCCAAAAAAAATTATGTACCCTATACACCAATGGGTACGAAAAAGGGAAGGGAAATTTTTGAACGAGTTTTACCACAAATTTCAAAAATAATTTGAATCACTTGAGTAAAATATTGAGAACAAAAAAAAATTATGACGCTACTGTTTTCTTCTTACATTTGGAAAGTCAAATTAACAAATTCCACACAAAATACTAAGCGTTATAATTTCATTATTCATTAGGTTACGAGCATTAATAAATTTGTGAATCTGGGAAGTATGTTTATAAGGGGTGGAATGACTGAGAAAGATATTGTAAGGAGGGTGGGTACCGGGAACAGGGTGGACGGTGCACTTAAATCAACCTTAGCAAATAAATGTTTGTCGCAAGAGGCAAAAAAGCAGTTCACAACGGAGTCCTGGTCCTGGTCCTAACCCTGATGTATTGGAGCAAAGTATGGACTTGGAAAAACAGGGATGAAAGTAGGTTTAATGCTGTTGAAATTCAATCTCTCAGGTTAATGTGCGGTAAAACTATGTACGATAGATGCATAAATGTTGAGATCCGTATACTATGTAAGGCTGAGACAAGCATTATCGACAAAATCAAGAAAGGGGCTCTGCGCTGGTTTGGACATATAGAAAGAATGGATCGCAAAAGAACGGCTAATAATATTAACAATGCGAATTTCGATGGATGCAGAAATAGAAAAAGACCGAGAAAGACTTTGCATGACTAAATTCAACAAATACTTGAAGATGACATGTCAAAAGTCGGAATAATCAGCGAACGTGCATGAGAAGATGTATGAATGTAGAGGAAACGAGATCTGTATGCGACGATAGAGTGATGTGGCGTTTTATCTTCTGCCTATCCTTACGGGGAAACAGCGTGATGGTTTGTTGTTGTTGTTGTACATTTTAAGAAGTTTGTTTTTGTTCGTCTCCAAAATAGCCAATTTTGACATTCCAACTATTGGAGGTCCGATATATTTTTGATAATAAAAAAAATATTTCCAGTATAAAAAATTGGAATCATTAAAGTGTAATATTAATCGTTTTCAGGTACCTAATCAACAACTGGGGAATACTCACGGTTTGACCTGGGGAGACGTAAGGAGGATCAACAAACTATACTCCTGCCCCGGATAAATGAACAGCTTGTTTTCAATCTTACTAATTACAGGACCATATTTATCAGATTGAAATGTAAAAAAATATCCGATTGAAATAAACAAACCTCTGTTGAAACACCTTTTATTATTTATTAAGGTCGGAGAAATTCAAAATCCTGAAAATCCTGAAAATACTAAAACGAACTGCCTCAAACATACACTATTTGCCTGATGCGCGAACGCATTACCTGAAAATCAATCACAAAAGATAACTCTTCTTCTAAAATACACTAAATTTATAGAACACACACCCATTGCTTACAACATAGTTATGTTGTTTGAAACACCGACTATTTTCCTGAAATGCATCTTTTTCTTGAAATATACACTGATTGCTTGATATACGAACCAATATTCTTTCTTCATTTGGATAACCAGCTGCTATTTATTTATTTAACACTTTATATATATTACCATATAAAGGGGGGTAAAAAAAAAACAGTAAAATATTTTGTGATATATTTTACTGTTTGTGAACTGAAAATAAATAAAATAAACTATTGTTTTGGACGTGCTTTTATAACCCGCCCATTCCTTTGGTGTAATCTGCGCGACGCAATGCAGCTTTCCATATAGTACTTAATTAATTAATATCTCGGCAACTGTTATGAACATCAACCCGAAATTTTTCATAATCTTCAAGTAACTATTAACACACAAGAAAAAAAACAAATCACATATTTAGGTATATTAGATAATTCTAAATGAAATATTTTGTCCATCGGGATATCCGAAAATGACAAAATATCGAGAGAACCGAGAGAAATAGATGAAACATTATATTTATTTATTTTATTAATTTGTCACTTTATATACATATACAATTTATAAAAACATATAAGGGCGGGCATATTGCCTTAAGCAATTTCTTCCTACCTACCCAAACCGTTCAGTTTGAGAAAATTCCAAATACATGGACATACTGAATCTTACAATTTTATACAAAAATTAAAAATAAAAATTAACAAAACAAAAATATACAAAAAAATAACACTATACTATGAAGAGAGGAGAAAGGATGAGAAGGAAAGAATAAGGATAAAGGAACAATTAAAATACTAAAATAGTGACATTTCAATCTTGACTTAAATGTAAATAAAGAAGGTAAATGTAAAGAATTTTAAATGTAAAGAAAAAAGCTTCCAAAATGAGAACTCTCCCTTTCCTATAACCATATTCCCATATCATATATAAAAAAAAATGTGCAAGAAACATCATACGATACTTGGAACAAAAGATATTTATCAAGTGATACAGGCAAAATAATGAAATTGTTTTTCAAAAATATAAAAGATGCCGAGATATTGGATACTTTTGGGCGGACTTACGAGCTGACTCAAATGCTTCAGGTCATGGTGCTTTTCGAAAATATCTTCATAGATTTAAAAAAAGAGAAAAGGATTGCTGCCCTTGCGATGGACTCAGCTCTCAGCACGTCCTCCATATATTACTAGATTGTCCTATTTGACGCCGAGAGGTTAAACTGCATACAAATGTGCGCACAATTCGGCCAAATTTTCGAAAACCCAGAGGAAGTTATAAAAAATGAAGCTACTGCCGAAAATAAATTGATTTTCTAAAGGCCATAGTTACAAAAATGGAAAAAAATAATGAAGGAATTGACTCAGACCCGTGAAAAATAACTATTGTGCAAAATATACATACCAGGAAAAAAGCTTTGTATGCATAAGCAGTGCAATGAATAACGGGAACAAGACGGAAAAAAAAGTATTTTTATTTGTTATTAACAAAAATTTTAAAAAATAATTCTTGTTTGTAATATAAAAAAAATGGATGTATTCATTGTTTATCGTTTGTTAAGGTCAAAAACATTCGAACTAGTGAGTAGATTAAACAAATTCACTCCTTTCACTAAGGTGCTACTATCTCAGTTTCACTTTTCGTAATTATGCAAAAAGCAGCCAGCTATAGAAAAGTGAAACTCAGATAAAAGCACGTTTGTGAAAAGAGTGAATAATCAAATTTACACAGCAATTGAAATATTTTCGACTTTTGACAAATAATTCACTAACTTATGCGCCTACTACTGAGCTCTATAAAACTTGGTATCTAAGACAATTTTAAATTTTAAACCTTAAACTAATTAACAAACGCCATAATACTAGACACTCTAATAAAGATATGATTCTTAAGAGAGGGGTAAATAATTTTTTGTCACAAAGGTAACAATATCAAGTTTATTTGTAGCTGCTCGTCAAACTATTATTGACAATTCAATTCCATAAATTAAAAAAAAAATACTTACTTGTTTATTTTTATAACCTTATACTTGTTTGTTATTTTTAACTATTATATCGAATTGCATTGTAGTATTGGCAAATACGCATTTCATAGATACATATTTTTATTTCTTATTTTTTCGTGATAATATATGCTTGCTAGTTTATTAATTTAACATAAAAATGTCTTTCTTGCTTACCGTAACATTTTATTTATTGTTTGCTTTACAGAATTTATTTCCTAAGCTTATATCTTTGCATTTTTTGTTTATATGCTTACTGTTTTTTCTTGCATACCTTTGTTATTATTGTTTTTTTTTTTACTTTGTAAAACTTTTTATCATATCCTTTTGAACTGATTTCACAATTTTTTTCTGTATATTCTGTTTATTATTTAGTATGTTAGCATGTATTTCATTTTTATTTTTTGTAAATGCCTTTTGGGCGTTAATTAACAAAATAAATAAATAAATACTACATCAGTCTGAGGGTATATAACCTAATCCCAGAATTATTGAAGTGTGGCGGAATTGCAATGCTGGGGAAGGTGTTGGCTACTTTTTTACTTTATTTTAGTCGAAGGAAGTCGGAAAGATTATTATCCGATGTAGAAGGACGTAAGTTGACTTCTAGTTTTACTGGTGATGACGTAGATTAGGAAGGAAATCCAGCGAGTCTGCAAACATTTTAACATACTCAAAACATAATCATGTTCCCGATAAATTAATCAAGTTCCTTCGTGATCAGTCAAGTTGCTTAACGATTTTTAAACCACGTCAGCAAACATCTTCGATTGAACAACAGAAGCTCAATCACAAATAACTATCAACATGCTTAAAAACATGCTAAGCATTTGAGCGATCACAATGAACAATAATGAACATTTAATTTTTTTTCAATAACGAAGGAAAACATTATCGAGAAGGGAATAGGGAAGTCTAGGCATTTACAGGGCTTATGACCAGTCACTTGCTAGTTAAAATGGCCACTTTACACACTGTAACATTCACCATTCTGACCATGTTTGAACATCCACATTTCCTCAAATCTTCCACTTTTGTGAAGTAAGAGAGCTGAAACCTTTATTATGCGGGTGAGATTCATCCGGCTGTACCAATTCACCTACTAGGCAACGCCTAAAAACAATTTTCCAATTTGTATACTTCTTCTTTTACCAGGTAGTTAATTCAACAATGCTTGAGTATGTCCAAATGCTTGCAGACTGGCTGGATTTTCTCCTTGGGGAGTTGTTCATTTTTAAATTTGTTGCCACAGAGAGGGAAAACATTATTGAGAAGGGAATATGGAAGTCTAGGCATTTACAGGGCTTATGACCTGTCGTTGGATGGTTTCAGCAGGATGAATCTCACCCGCATAATAAAGGTTTCAGCTTTTTTACTTTACAAAAGTCAACAGATGGAAGAGTTGAGGAAATGTGGATGTTCCAACATGGGCAGAATCGTAAATGTTACACAGTGTGTAAAGTGATCACTTAAACCAGCCAATGACAGGTCATAAGCCCTGTAAATGCTTAGACTTCCATATTCCTTTTTCAGAAATGTTTTCCCTCTATGTTGAAATAAATTTACATATTAATAACTCCCTAGGTAGGAAATCCAGCCAGTCTGCAAGCATTTGGACATACTTAAACATTTTTGAATAATGAACATGCTTAAGTTATCGCAGCCATAAGTCAACGCGTGTGTAATCTCTAAGTCAACGCTTGTGTCGGTTAGTTTTTTGTTTTCCTCGTTAATAAATACAGTTCACTGGCGAAAAATCGTCGTTTACTTAAAAATAAAAATATCCAATATATTGCATTTGCAAAATAGTAAGGAGTAGCTAATGCAAAAAAGTGAAAGTTAAATTACAATTACTATGGCGACTGCTTTTCTTGACATTTGGCTTGCCAACCGCCGGCTAAATGCAATAAATAGCATGATAAATAATAAATAAATAAAAATAGCAGTTTTGAAATATTTTCCATATTTACACCGGTGAAATTAAAATGTGTTATTGCGCAGCAGGATTATACGTCGCGAAACGTAAATATTTTGACATTTAATATAAGGTGTTCACGGATGTTGCATTGTGATTGCGAATACGATAAACAACCATGGTGAGATGACAGAACGTCGAAAGACGTCGCTTATTAGCACGGCGATAGTTATTTGTGATTGAGCTACAGGCAGACGGGACGGCTCCAGCAATAGTAGAAATCCAACCCTGAACTCCTTACTTATGAGGCAAGCGTTTTATCCCATTACGTGGCGTTGTGTATTCAAAACATAACATATTACATTTATATCTAAATTGCAATCGCTATCAGATTCTCGGAGTCTTATGAAATTTGATAATAATTATCAGTTTGTTTCCGAGATTTCTTTTATTTGTCTCTAACATCTTCTAATTTATGATACTAATCTCGTTAAATAAATATTAATTTCGTATTTTGTCAGGTCTCAATAAAAGGCGTCCCAAAGAGAATTCTCGATTAAATTGTTTAAAAAATAATGTGCGAATTCAAACATTAATTGTGACTTTAATTATTATTATGGTTGGATAATTTATATAGCGCCATGTTAATGAAAACTACCTAAAGGGCACTGTACAATAAATCAATATCCCAGCACGTCTTGCAGCTGCAGAGCGCATAACAATTGGGAGTCTTGTTCCTTGTTTTCAACTATGGTATATTTCAATTTTATCAAATAGGAACTAAATTACAGCACGTCTTGCAGCCACAGAGCGCATGGACGGTAAGTTATCTAGCCCCCATTTACATTATGTTTTAATTTGACAATAAAGTTCAGTGTTTGAATGATATTAAAAAAAGAAAAAACTCATTTTTAGAAAGAGGATTTATAGAGTATAACAAGTCTTGCAGCTACTGAATGGGTGGACTGATGAAATTCTAGACCCCCTTAACAAAATGTGTGTTTTATGATAGATTACATTTTCACATTGAATTAAGATTACTAATCTTGTTTCAGCGACAAAGCTCATGGACGAGTGGAGTTTTAGCAACTTAACATTATATCAATAAATTAACCATAAAGAAACATTGAGCACAGTAAATAATTTGTCAACTGTTCATGCTGAAAAGTAAACAATAAAAAAAAATCAAAATAAACTTTGTTTTAACATTATGGTAAACGAAATACAGAAATATCTCCGAAGGGTAGTTTTTGTAGATTGCGGGTATCATAGTTACGGTTTTTGGATTTGGTAACATTATGATTTTTATATATGGGTTTGAGACTATCACACTATCCAACAAAACTAGGTATAAACTAAACGTCACGCGGAGAACCATGGAGTGAGCAATGCTGGGGATTAGTCTTGGAGACGAAATAAGCAATGAAATCATAAGAACCAAAGCAGAAGTGCTGAAAATTATTGAAAGAGTTGCAACGCTGAAATGACGCTGATTTGGTCATGTTGCCTTCAGCTCAGACGATAAATAATAATAATAATAATAATCAAAGTTTATTTACAAAAATAACAATAACTTTATCTACTACATACACACTTAGGTAATAGATTTCTCTGGATCATGTCTAGTCTGCCTAACTAGGTACAACCTGCTTTAAGGCAGACATTTTTATGCAAAAATAAACAATTACATTACTACCTACATCTTAATATACTATACAGTTATACAATATTCATTTATTAGGAATTTATTTTTGGTAAATTTTTCGATTTTTTGACCAAAATCCAGTAACTAATTTTTTTACAAATTTGTTCAATTGAATCCGGGTCATGGTTTTGCAATCTTTGGGTCACATATTGAATATTTTGGGGCCCAGAAACCTAAACCTTACCTAAACCTAAAAAATATAAAATTGTCTTATATGTAAGATCTCGAATTCCTCAAATAACTTGACGCTGGGGTACCTGAAGGGCTTTTTTAAAATTATTTTAATGATTGATTTTTGAGCAGATTCGAGAAGTTTTAATATCGATTTATTAGTGCCTCCCCATCCTATTATTCCATAAGTTATGATTGAATTACACAAAATAAAATATTTAATAAAATACATAATTACATGAAATAAATATAGCTATAAAAAATGGACAAAATGTCTCCTGTGCTGGCCACACTCGGGATACTATCAAAATCTCCGGACGACCACAGCTGCGCTCGATATTGTGAAGCATTCAGAAATATCGTGGATCCAAATAACCCAAGGCTGTTTGGCATGGAGAAGAATGGAGGAGGTCTACGTTCAGGATGGACGGTTGCAGGCTGAAGAAGGCAATTGGCATAAGAAATACGAGTAAAACTAATATAATCATCAAGCCTTTTGCCCAAAAGGGTTGCTAGAGAGGATGGAATTCCACACGCATCTATCCTGACATGCGTACATACATTTTTGATTGTCATTTGAGCTCTTCAATTGTTTCTGTTTTTGATATTCAATCAAATTAGAGATTGTAGTATATCTAATGATTGCACCATTTTTTTGTTCGACCTCATCCTAGGTTACCATTTATTATCGCTATGCGGCCTCCGTGGTGTAGTGGTCAAGACGCTTGACTCACGCACGGAAGGTTCCGGGTTCGATTCCCGGTGAGAACACAAAAATTAAAATGTGATTTTTCTCAAGCCTGGGTGATCTGTGATGTAATTCACCACTGTAATTAGGCCTCCTGGCCTGTTGTGGTGTAAAAAAAAAAATGTAAAAAAAAAAAAAATGTAAATGTATCTTTTTAACTAAATGTTATTAAATATTTGTATAAAATCACTTACCGACTTTTTCATGTCTACCGGTTTCGAGACGTACCCGCCTCTTTATCAAGACACAAATTAAACCCACATGCAACACAAAAAAATAATAATTTTAATAACAAAACCAAATAAATAAAAATAATAAACAAAATAAAAATAATAAAAGAAACAAAAATAATCAGTGCATGTGTGTTCTAATCAGTGCATGTGCTTATTCAAATGCATGTCGTATTGGTTTTATATTTTTGTGCAACAACTATGGTGAAGGTGTATAGTCGGTTTAATTTGTGTCCTGACAAAGAGACGGGTAAGTCTCGAAACCGGTAGACATAGAAAAGTCCGTAAGTGGTTACGTACAAATACTTAATAACATTGAGTAAAATGTTTGACCACAAAGATAATGCTTTAAATATTAATAATATTTTATCTTTTTGACTTAACTGCACAACAAAAAAGTGTCCAAACTACTACGCCCCAAAGTTTACACTGTAGATGGCCCCTGCAATGGTAGCCGAAACGCCAGAACGAATTCAATATCCACGGGATCACCCAAAAAAAACTATACATATTCAAAGATGTAATCAAGTCTTTTAAGGACCTCGGAGTTATCATGGAGAGTAAACTTACCTTTAATGAACATATTGATACTATGATTAACAAGTCCCTAAAACTTTTGGGTTTTGTTAGCAGGACATCTAGTAACTTTGATATGTTCACGGTCAAAATATTATATTGCTCACTTTTTCGTCCTCTTTTAGAATATGCATCCGTGATCTGGTCTCCCTTCTATGTAGGCTGGATAAATCATATCGAATCGGTGCAACATCGTTTGCTAAGAAAAGTAGCATGGATGATTGGCCTCGAGAGGGGAGACGACACTTAATTTAACTTAAGACGACCGAAATGGAGTCAATGTTAAAAATCTCAAGTCTACAAAAACGTAGAACTAACATTGACTCCATATTTATGTTCAATTTGCTGAATGTCTTAATTGATGTACCATCGTTACTGGAACAGGTGGCATTCAGTGTTGCGAAATAATAATGTGCTGTTCCTCGATCAACACAGCACAAACTATGGTTTGCATGCACCAATGTCCCGATTGTGTCGCATTGTAAACTCGAGACAAGATCTGGACTTTTTTGGTGTAAGTCTTTATGGTTTTAAAGATTCACTAAGATAGACCGTATCTTGTCTTAAGGTAGTAATTTATTTATTTTTTGTCCTAGCTTAATTTTATTCAGTTGTATTTTATTTTATAAGTGCCTGTATTTATTATAAGAATGTGTATTTACCATCGTTAGAATGGACTGCATAAGTCCGTTAAATAAAAAAATAAAAGCAGTATGAAATATTATTTCTAGAACACCTTTTAACGGCACAATTTTGTTACAATTAAAAAAAACATCATTTATATTTCAATGAAGAGGAGATAACTCTATTTTTTGAGTTAAAAGTAAATAAACTATAAATTTATTTTTCTGGTTTCCAAGATTTCCTCAAATTTTATGTTTTTTATTCTAAAAATCAACACAAAATAACAGTGTTACGGGTAAATATATTTTTCCTCATATTTACAAGCAAATTATTTATTACAACCAGAATATAAAGGCTGAAATAACTATAAATTAAGAAGCAATCTTATTCGTTGCATCAAAGTAAGTTTAATCTTAAGAGTGGTAAGTTCTTTCACCTTTTTTAAATCAGTATAAGAAAATCAAGAAAATAGTGGTGAAATAATTCAACACTACCAAGCAACAGTCCACTGCTGTCCAGGCCCTCCGGGGCTCAATAAGTTTTACCCTCGAGCCTCAGTTGGTTAGGATCTCGGGCAGCTTTAAAAATCGCTTCTTTATTTATTTATTTTTACTTTTTATAGGGCACCCATAAACATAGTCTTATGTGTCCTCTAATAATAACAATGTACATATATATACATATTTTTTTTCTAAGTTGTTCAACACGTCATATTTCTTAACATTCTGTTTGAATTTTGATGTTTTTTCCCATTTCATAATATTTTTTTACTGCCTTACATTATTTTGTGAATTCGACTTTTTTCTAAATGAAGTCTGATTTGAACCTTTTCTTTGGCATTGCAATTATGTTCATGTTGGCTGATCTGATCAATTTTTTTCCAAAATTCTGGGTTTTAAAAAAAAGAATATATTATCACCGTATTGTAAAATATTAGTACTAGTACTAGTTCAGTTTGTATATATACATCCATGTAATTTTGAAACTTTTTAGATTTTTTAATTTTTCTTTGCCAGATTGTATAATGTATACATCATTTTGAATTTATTTCCATACCTAGTATTATGTTTATTTTGTTATTTTTGAAAACTTTTCATACCCTTTTAATTTGTAGTAAATAATAATTTTTATTCTGCTTTTGTAAATAATGTTACAGTTTAAAATATAAAACGTCTTTAAATAAATATTTTTATCTGTACGTCCCTAAATGGGTTTTTTTTTAAACTCCTCGGGAATATTATATAAAATTATCTAAAATATGTTTTTAATTTTTCAACAAAAAATTTTTTGGCATATTACAACAGAGATAAAGAATATTTTTGAGAAGGTAATATAGACGTCTAGGCATCTACAGGACTTATGATCTGTCATTTATTTATTTATTTATTTACTTAAGTTAGTTAATATTACATTGTATATTAACTAATATATTTACAATTATAACAAATACTTATTAAATATTTCTTACATAACTACATTATTACAATAAACATAACATTTTTTTTTTAAATCCGTAAATTTTCTTTCATTCTTCATACTTTCAGGCATCTCATCATACAGTTTTAACCCTTTATACATTAAGCTATTTTGTTTTTTTCTTAAGTGGTAGTCTTATCCTATTTCTATTTCTTGTCTTATATTTATGTACATTTCTATTTAATATAATTTCACTTATAAAATACTTTGGCATGAGATTATTAAACACTTTATATATAAATACAAATACATTATACAATAGTCTTTTCTTTATTCCTATACAGTTCAATTGTTTTCTCATTTTTTCAACACTATTATATTTGCTTTTTTTCAGTAAAATTCTCATTGCTCTATTTTGTAGTATTTCAAACTTGTTTATGTCTCCCTCGTTAGCTAAATATAATATAGTAGAGCAATAGTCCCAATGAGGGGCAATTATTGTTTTGTATATAAGTTCTGCACTCTTTTTATTTATTTTTTTTCGAATTCTTCCTAGGAAGAAAATCTGAGAAAATCATTGGCTGGTTAAAGTGGCTACTTTAAGCACTGTGTAATATTAACCATTCTGCCTATATTTGAACATCTATATTCCTTCAATTCTTCCATCTGTTGATGTTTTTAAAGTTAAGACTTTGAGTACCGGCCGAATGCACATAGAATTTACCCTGTGCCCGGCCTATTTTCGTGAAATTTCATGCTTTGTGAAGGGTTTCTTAAATGTGATATAATTATGAAAATACTAAGTTAAATCAATTATTACTTCTTAAACTTATTTGAAACAATTTAATAGGTCATTTTTGTATAATAGTTTTGCCAACATTGGCCTTTATAGAGAGCCACATTGCAATGTTCGCACATATACCTACAGCGTCTCACTCCTTTTTTTGTTCTTTGTATCCCGGAGCCGTGTGAACACGTGATTATAATAACCACGCGTTGTGTCCCGGTCCCGTGTTTTCACCTAGTTTACCAGCAGCGAAAAAGTACTAATAAAAGTCACTAGATGTCAATAAAATGCACTTTTTTGAACAGCTGGTAAATCACGTGCAAACACGGGACCGGGACACAACGCGTGGTTATATAATCACGTGTTTACACGGCTCCGGGTTACAAAGGCCAAAAAAAGAAGTGAGACCTGTATATGTGCGATCTTATTGAATTATTCCATCTACACACTAGACAACGACTGAAAAATTTTTTTTTCAATTTTTATACTTCTTCATGGACCAGGTGGATTTATCAACAATATTTTGAGTTTGTCTTAATTTTTTTATTTTTTTTTATTTTTGACACTTTATATACATATACAATAAATATACATATAAGGGCGGGCATATTGCCTTAAGGCAATTTCTTCCTACCTACCCAAACCGTTCAGTTTGAGAAAATTACAAATACATGGACATATTGAATCTTACAATTTTATACAAAAATTAAAAGCAAAGATTAACAAAAATAAATATACATATATAAAAAAAATAATAAAAAAATCACACTATACTATGAAGAGAGGAGAGGGGATGGGAAGAAAAGAAAAAGGATAAAGGAACAATTTAAATATTTAGATAGTGACATTTCACTCTTGACTTAAATGTAAATAATGAAGGGGCGTCTCTAACATTAGTGGGTAGATTATTCCACAATCGAGCGGCTACTACTGTGAAAGAGGAGGCAAAAAAATTAGAGCGATGACAGGGTATTAAAAGGGTTCTCTCGTTACTAGAACGAAGAGATAGTCCGTGTTGTGAAAGAGGTTGGATGAGCTCTCTCAGATAAACAGGCGAAGTGGGATTATTTAAAATATTGGGAAGAAGTGATAGAATGTGAATGTTGCATGCATGCATTTTTGTTGACAAGAACCGGATTCAACTCCCTGGAGAGTTGAATCCGGTTCAAGTCTGTGCAGGAAAATACTTCATAATAGTACCTATCTACATATTTATTTATGCTTTCGATGTTTTTTTGAATATATAACCAATTATTGAGACAAGAAATATAAATTACACGTCTTAATTTTTAATACTGTTTTTTTATTATTTATTAATGAGCGCTTTCACCTATGAAGACATATCTTAGAGTGATAAAATATATATTTATATATATATACACATATCTTTATATTATAAAAAATCTTACTTGTTTATAGAGTAACAAACATCATGGATAAAATTTATGATTATTCAATATTTGAGTTTGTCCAAATGTTCATAGACAAAAGACTGGATTTCACCCCCTCGGGGGTCACCAAGATTCACAAATTACAACAGGGATGGAGAATACCTTAACTATACTTAAACCAGCCAATGACAGGTCATAAGCCCTGTAAATGCCTTGACTTCCATATTCCCATCTGTAATTTCTATTATATTCTCCATCCCTGTTGTAATTTGTTAATTACGATTATTCATTTGTTTAATTTTTTCAGATTTCACCATGGTTACTTTACAAATTGTCTTGTGCTTGCTGTTTGGAGCGACTTTTGTACGGACTTCTGTAATAAACCCTAAGATTGCATTCTCAATAACCCCTGATTCTGATGAACCCAACAAGGATATCGATGGTCTCCATCAACCCGAGCTAAGGATTCCTTTCTCGATAACTCCCGATCTTATCGAACCCACTAAAAATGTTGACGGGTTCAAGGAATACTTGACAGGATCTGTCAACGGCAGTTACACAGGTATTTTTTTTTGTGTGAATCCAAATTGTGTTCCATTTGGCACTATTAATTTTACAATCAGCAATAAAACCACACTGGTGGCTTAGCAAAGATACTCAGTGCATATTTTATCATTATATTAATTGTATTTTTATTTTTGGTTATTGTCACGCATTAATATCGTTTTTTCTTCTTTTAAAATCATGTCGAATACGTCTTATATTAACGATACTTTAAGTATATCAATTTATTTTGTTATTATTTTAATGCACAAAATACACAATTTTATCATATAGCACACTCATAATTTTTTTATGTCTCGACTTGTTAGAAAATTCCGTGTTACGTCGGGACTCTTCTATATATAAAACAAAAACACTTATAAACATATTAAACAATATACAAAATAGTAATAGAAAAATATAAATATTACAAATTTATACATGTTGAAAAATGGAATGCTCCTGCATATTTGTTTTCTCCTATGTTATTATATTTTGTGTTATCCACTTTTCTAAGTTATACAATAATACATGGCAATTTGTTATTTATAATTTAGAGCTATTTTATAATTTAATTCGGTAATTAATTGTTATTAAAAATAAATACAAAATAATACAATAAAGTAATAATTGTAACACATCTACATATATGGTAGAATATGTAATTTAAAAAACATAATAATAAAGTTAAAATATATATTTACAAATAATTGTGCATCACTTTTAAGTTTATTCAAAGATGATATACGTATTTACGTATATGGATAATAATGAAGATTGAATCCATATTTTATATATTTATTCCCGAAGCAATCTTATACAGTAGTATCGACCCCTCAATAAATCAAATTATGGATCTTTATCTTAAATATACACGTTGTTTTGGAGAACTTAAGATGTTCATCCAAGACGTTGAACACTCTTGGAGCTATGGATGAAAAGTGTCTCCGAGCAAGCATCGTACGTGTTCTCGGTATTAAGTAGTTTAGGTTACGCGAAAACCTCGTACGGGAATTCTGTTGGGAACTCCTTCCGTAGTCGCCTGACCAGAAAATTGACAACACTTTCTGACATATAAATTTGACGGATATCAAATACCTTTTATAATTGAAATAATGGTTCAGATAGGTAAGTCGAAGGACACCGAAGCATAACTCTAAAAATTCGTGTTTGCGTCTTGATTAGGGGGTTCATGACAACTGTCGAACAACCCCCCCAGCCAATTGTGCCGCGGGCAGCCACCAATTGGAAAAGCGCAAAGTAGACATTTTTGAGAGAGCTAACATTCAGGATGTTTCTGAGTGAGCTTCAAATATGACACAGTTTTCTTAATCTAGATACCATGGACTGAATTTGTGTCTCCCATCGCAAATTTCTGTCAATTACAATGCCTAGATATTTTATATTATCAACTGGTTTCAGTAATTGACACGAATTTTTGGAGTTAATATGTAGCTTTAAACTGGCTTCAGGTGGTGACCCATCTTTTATATTAAATCTAAGGTATTTTGTTTTATCCACATTCAGCGTTAGCAGATTGTTATCCATCCAGTTTTTGACACTTCTTATACCACAATTTGCTTTCTGAAACACAGAGTTCCAGTCACTAGCCTCAAACAAAACAACTGTGTAAACAGCAAACGCTATAGTTTTTCCACCATTACTCAAATCATACAATGAGTTTATATATATGAGGAAGAGAACAGGAATATGTTTTTAGAGAAGACCTGATTTCACTCCCCAGGGAGTTTTTAAGATTGAAATTTATTGCAACAGAGAGGAAAACATTTTTGTCTTGGTATTATGGAAATCAAAACATTTACAAGGCTTATGATCTGTCATTGACGGGTTTGATTGGGCTCTTCAGATATTGTTTAACATTCAGCATTCTGCTCTATCTAATGACTTTTATGGAGCAAAATATTTAAGACCTTTATTTATGTATCTGACTGAATCATTTCATCTTCTAGCTGACGCAATAATCATTTAAAAGGATAAATAATACCAGTTTATTTAATCAACAACATTTTAAGTATTTTCAAATGTTTGAAGACAATGCTAGATTTTATTATCCAGGAAGCTATCAACCTAGGCTTCCAGATTACTTCTCAAAAATGATTTTCCTATCTATTGCAATGAATTTTTATATATTTCTTAGGAAGGTGTCTTGGAAGACAATTACAGACGCTATTTTTATCTGTACGATCCAAGACGGTATACTTAACTTATCTTCTACCTCTCTCATTCTCGGTATTGCTCCTAACCACATTACCTCTGCATCTAGCCGTTCGCTTTTATAATTGACAGTTACGTCAAAATTTCGTTCGACTACAAAATTTACTAATTTCTCTTCCGCATTTTAAATAGGCTGTAAAAAAAAATGGCGACCTCAGAACGATTAAAATTTTGAATAAACTGTGATTATAGCAAAAATTCTTCGAACGAACAAAATTTTTGTCACATTTAATATGTACCATAGGTAAATGAGACCTAGGTACATACCGATATATCTTCCTCAAAATTTAAAGATAAATGGTCGGTTGAATGCGCTGTCAGGCCATATATTGAAAGGAATCAATGCTTCCCTGAAAATTTGGCCTCTGAGCAATCAGTATATTTTTTTTATTTAATAAATTCAGCTTAAAGTTAACTTATTATTTGAATATTTTACAAAACAATGATATTTGTTCATAAAATTATAAACTCTAATAAAAAAACAGAATTTTGGAAAAAAATTGATCGGAACCAGCATGAACACGATCACAATACTAGAGAAAAGAACAAAATTAGACTTCCATTTAGGAAAAAGGCAAAGTCACAAAATTCAATTTTATTTAAAGCAATTAAAAAGTATTACGAAATGGAAAAAAACATATCAAAATTTAAAATAATGGTCAAGACATATGAGATAAACAATTTATAAATTAAATATATTTTCAATGTTATTATTAGAACACACATAACAATATGTATGATATGTGTGCCCTACTTTAAGATTTAAATAAAAAATAAAAAATAAAAAAATAAATACAAGAAATAATTGTTCATTGGTTTGTGGTTTTAATCGTAGTGATTTTAGATGTGTTCGATGTTCATTCATTAATGGCTTCGAATAAATTGCAACAACCCCACACACAACCTTCCGACTGCGCTGTTACGCGCGAACTGGTAAAAAATGTACTGCCCTCTGTCTGATTCTGGAATACGGAACTGCGTGAGTGTTTACGTTCCTTTAAGGTGGTCCCTTAGAGCAGAATTTTCCAAGTCCACGCATGCGCAAAAAGAGATCTTTAATATCTGTGGAACCAATTCTAACAAACACATCTAGGTTCATTATAACAATTTTAGCACTCAAATCGGTTGACAATATGCCATAATAACATTATGAAATATCACTGTTTTATGCTGAAATTATGACAAAATTGATTTTTAGCTTATTTAAAAATACTGAATTTGAATTTCTGTGTTAAATGTAGGCACACATTTTACTTTCAAGTGACTGCTTCCCTAATCGAAAACCTCACCGCACGCTCCTAGTCGGTAGTATATTTTCGTGATCGCTCGGAAGAATTTATCTTTAACTATGACATCATAATAAAAGTATGTCACTTTCGTGCGTAAACGTACCGTGGTGCACGCATCTCCTTGGTACATATCAATGTACCTACCTTAAACATGAAGATTGAGCGGTTGGGAAAATGTATATTTAATTATGACGTCTTGGTGAAGGTGTGATGTCTTTAGCTTACTTCGGACGAGATGATTTCAACATTTTTGTTCTTTTTCTACAGCCCCGTTGAACCCAGAAATGGCAGAAAAGCAAAGCGCGTGGGAACGTAGCGGTAAATTTGAGGGTGACATTATTCTAACTCAAGAACAGATGAAGTTCTTGGTAAACGACATTTCGGGAGTAAATGCTCTAAGCAGAAATGCCATACGTAACCCAAATCAATTATGGACAAACAAAATTGTTTACTACACCATCAGTCCGGATTTTAGTAAGTTGAACAAAATAATTCAGTTTGATAATTGTTAGCTGAATAATTTATATTCAATTTAAAACATTTCTATTATTTTCTCAGGTGCTTCGGAGGTGAGCGTTATCGAAACCGCCATTTATAATATTGCATATTACTCCTGTGTGCGGTTCGTCAAGCGTTCATATTACAATGCTAACTTCGTCAATGTTGTGGTAAGTCCTGAAAAACTGAAGAGACCTCGACATAAGATCGTGTAAATAAAACAGGTGACAGATCCAACAATGTTTTCAGTTCGTTCAATTTGCAGGCTGGCTGAATTTCCTCCCTAGGAAATTATTCAGATCAAAATTTGTTGCAACAAAGGGAAAACATTTTTGAGAAGAGAATGTGGAAGTCTAGGCATTTACGGGGCTTATGACCTGTCGTTGGCTGGTTTAAGCCCCCACTTAAAGCAGTCAATGACAGGTCATAAGCCCTGTGGATGCCTGAACTTCCATATTTCCTTCTGTAAAATGTTATTCATGTCTGTTGTAATATGTTAATATTACGGGTCCCTGGGAGGTTGAATCCAGTCCTTGTCAACAATAATTTGGACAAATTCAAAGCCTAGTTGAAAGTGACTTGATCTTGTCTTTTTATTTGAAATGAAGGATTCTTGACTTTGAATTGTTTTCCAATTTGGTATGATGTTTAACAAGATCTTTTGATTTCTGTTTTAAAAGATTTGTTAAATGATTACTTTAGACTTTAGATTTTTCTTTCCGACACTTTAAAGTCTTTTGGATGGTGTTTAGGTTCTTGACCAATGTGTTTAGCAAGACCTGGTGTTTGAGTTTTATCACTTACATCTGTTTCTTCTTCACTGCCATGTTTTCTTCTAGAAAAGTGACTCCGGCTGCTACTCGTATGTGGGTATGATAGGAGGATCTCAGGCTCTCAATTTGGGATCTGGTTGCGTGTACCACGATATCGTAACACACGAATTCCTACACGCCGTTGGTTTCCACCACATGCAATGCACTTACAACAGAGACGACCATGTCAGAATCATCTGGGACAAGATCTCACCAGGTAAGAAAGCTCCTCGGCTGTTCTTCCGACCAGTTACGAAGTGTCCAAATATTTTGACCCAGAGATTAAAGTTGCCTTGTAGCAAACACTGGAGAAGACAGATATTGGGGTATTTTGTGTTTGAATAAGTATTGCTTCTTGGAGTCAGCAGTACCTAAAAAGGTTTTAATAAATCTTCTGCTTTATTTGTTAATATCAAGTAGTCAGTCATTACACACAAGCTAACTAGTTCTTGCAAGGAATATTAATTATAATTCCGATTTTTCAACTCTTAAGTGTGGTAAATAATCCCTTTACGAACGGTGATGAAACATCGTGTTTCCACTAGTAAAAGACGTAAGACATTTGAAAAAAAACATGGAGACATACTGTTAAATAATCATTGTTCCATTATGTAAGCAAATAAATATATAATTTAGCCTTGTTACAGCAAAAAAATATATAATCATAAATACGCCGTTCATATTACGCGCGTACGTCCCCTATCACAGTCATCAACCGACTGTAGACTGAATCTGTTTTACACTTTACTTTACTTCCTTTTTTATCTCTTTCACACTAACACCCGCCACAGAACAGCGTCTCTGTCTTCCTTGTGATGGGTTATATCTTCGTGCTTTCTCTTATACAGATGTGTTGCTGAATTAGCGAACAATCTTTCTTCGCGTGGCAAGGATTGATATTTTTTGCATTAACATCCAGCATAGTTATACAAATTTTACTTTCTAAATCCGGTGTGAAAATGTCCATTTGAAGATTACAAAAAATTTAAATTCATCATTTGAAAAAATTAGAGAGATATATCAAGTCTTATATCCTATGTCGACTAGTGTGACATCACAGCCACACAAGAGTTAAAGAAGGCGCAACTTAAAGTTTACTTACTTGTGACAGTTTTGCTTTTAAGACCATATCAATATATTTTTTAAATATGCTGCTCAAAAATATTTCTGCACACTTTACTCAAAATCTAAATAATCGCTAAAGTGCAATTTATGAACTTTTCCGCTGCAGTGAAGATATCACATATCTTCACATTTATTTACATATACATATTGGTTCCTTCGCCATTATAAGTCGCAGACTTTTCAAATAATCAAAACAATACGAATGTTTATAAAATGATTATCAACTTATATTTCCAGGTTGGGAATATGCCTTCTACAAGTTCTCATCTAATGACGTGACAAACTTTAACGAATGGTACGACTACACCAGCGTTATGCATTACGGTGATCGCGCCTTTAGCAAGGATGGAAGCAAGACCATTGAACCACTGGTACAGTACACTAATCCATTATAAAACTTACATAATTCAAAATAGCCATGGTCAGGATGTTCGTTGTTTTTACACTCGCCCAAAAACTATGCACTTGACCACGGCTTTAATAAGTCTAACCACTTTAGACAGATTACTGGCAAATTAGGCCAAGGTTAGACTGCAAGAATTACTAGGTTCCCATCTAGTACCTGAAGCTTAAGACTGATCATCTTTTTTTTTTTTGTTTTTTTTTTATTTATTAATAAAACATATAAGACATGAATATCATGATATTATATTCCCAGGAGTTGTACGAGAAAACTCATTTGGGACGGTACATAAAAAAAATAGTACATTTCTTGTAACAATACATAGTATACATTTAAACAATAAAAATTTAAACAAATTTTAACAATCCATGAACTTAATATTAAAAAAGGAAAGAAAACATTTAAACAATCTGTGAACTTAATATTAAAGAAGAAAATAAAAACATGCAAACAATCTGTGAACTTAATATTAAAAAAGAAAAGAAAAACATTTAAACATTCTGTGAAATTAATATTAAAAAAGAAATTAAAAACATTTAAACATTCTGTGAACTTAATATTAAAAAAAGAAAAGAAAAACATTTAAACCTAAAACACAATATATAGACTATTCACAGAAACTGAGCTAAAAACTATCACTTTCAAAAAGATTCAAGAAATAGGTCTTCATTTCTGGTCTTTGAGATTTACCACTCGACATTTCATTTTTAAGGTCATCAGGCAGTTTATTAAATTGTATACGACCAATGTATTCCAGAGACCTTTTGCCGAACTTCGTGGAACAAAATTTAGAAATGTGAAGATTTTTTGCATGTCGTGTATTATAGTTGTGAATTTCATGATTAAATGTAAGTTTATGTAACATTTAACAAAAAATATTAAGATACGCTACGATTGGTGCACCAATGCAGTGTCCTATTCATCATTAGGTGTGAAAAATGAATGATGATGTAAAAATACTTTAATAATTGATCACCGTTTGTTGACAATAACGTTAAAAGCTTTGTTTCATCAGAAAGCTTATCGTTGAATGACATCAAACATACCAGTGCTGGTATTCCAAATGCTCTTAAGGCCATATTATCTCGTGTATTTACATACAAAATACACGAGAAAAACTGTTTTCTCGTGTCACGAGAGTGGTTCGAAATTGCACCCTAGATATGAAAGACAATACTTGCAAAAACAAGATTGCCAATAGTAGAGTTGTAAGGGTAGCTGTTATGATTTACTCAAATATTTCAATTTGAGGGCCATTTTTAAAGAGTTGTAAATAACTCACTTATATAAAATGGGAATCAAGTTGAGGAAGAGTAGGGTTCGAACCACGGATCTTTTATCCGTGAGTCCAAGACAATAGCTACAGAACCGCAATCCGACTCAAATCTGAAACTTGCGGATTCTGCATCTCAGGAGAAAATCTGACCACAGAATGGGAAAAATCTTCACATTAGAAACATCATTATTATTTAGATATCATTAACAAACCATCATCAGCCTTCTTGTGTCCAATGGTGAAATAAACGTCCCCTTAGATTCCAATATCTTCCTATCCTTAGCGAACCACCGATTTAGATGCAAATTTTTTTTAATGAACAAACGTGTTTTCAAAATTTAAAAAACCTGTAATAATTTACTACTGTTAAATGTTTCCAGGTACCTAATCAGCAACTAGGCAACAATCACGGATTGACCTGGGGAGACGTAAGGAGGATCAACAAACTATACTCTTGCCCCGGATAATATAAATGAATTCGTAATTATCAATCGCCTAAATTACAGGACATGTTTATCTGATTTAAATGTAAATAAATATCATATTTTAACAATAAACGTTCGCAAAATCATCTGTTTTATTTACTTGGGCTGCAGCTTTACCATCACTATGATTTTTTAAGTTTTGTAAATTGTTTTCAAAATTCATTTATTATTTTTGAAAACCCGTTAGGGTTAGGGTAGAAATGTTATTAAGTCTGATCATATTATGTCTTGTATGATGAGTATAGTCATAATGTGCTTCTTCAGTTTGATTTTAAATTTTCCTCCATTTGCATTATTGGCCTTACGACTTTTGTCTTTGCTTCTTTAATGTGGCAGTGTTGATGTTCAGCGAAGTAACGAAATTCATCGCTATCCTGCAAGGGGAGGTGAAGGTTGCAGACTCTCCAAAACAAGAATCCAGACAACTCAAAGCAATTTGTATCATAAAGGACTTAAGTTGTTCAATGAGTTCCCTGCAGAGATTAGGGATGCTGAGTCTATCACATCGTTTCGTGGGATGGCGATGATTTTTGTTAAAAAGCAACATCCATATAGGTAGAGAGTGTCGTCGGAAAGCGTCTGGATTTTTTATTAGGCCTATAACTTAAAAACCGGAATTTGACAGTTAACGTCAACTCTTGGTAAGTAAAGTCTATTCTTGGTAACAAAAGTCTACGATGTATGCAAGAAAAGCGATTTGCTTATAAATGTTGATAAATAGAAAGTGATGGTTTTTGAAAGGGATGAAAATATAACTAAATGTGAGGTCAGTGTGAACGGAGATATTCTGAATCAGGTAAACGAATTTGTGTATCTGGGAAGTATGTTTACTAGGAATGAAAAGACTGAGAAAGATATTGAAAGGTGGGTAAGTTCCGGAAACAGGGTGAATGGTGCACTGAAATACTTTGGCAAACAAATGTTTATTGCAAGAGACTAAACTAGCAGTTCACAATGGTGTTCTGGTGCCAACTCTAATGTATGGGAGCGAAGTGTAGAATTGGAAAAATGATTATGAAAATAGGTTAAATGTTGTCGAAATGTGATCCCACGGTGGAATGTCTGGTAAAACGATGTATGATAGGTGCACAAATGTCGAGATCCGTGAACTGTGTAAGGCTAAGATATGCATTATCGATAGAATCAAGAAAGGGGTGCTGCGTTGGTTTGGACATGTAGAGCGAATGGACAACGAAAGAATGGCTAAAAAGATCTACGATGCGAATGTTGATGGATGCAGAAAACGAGGAAGGCCGAGAAAGACGTGACACGACCAAGCACATCAAATACTTGAAGATGGACATGTCAAAAGTAGGAATAATCGGCGTGCGTGCATGAGAAGATGTATTAATGTAGAGAATGCGATGTCTGTATCCGAAGATAGAGTGATATAACGTTTTATCCTCTCTGCCTACCCCTACGGGGAAACGGCGTGATGCTTTGTTTGTTTATTTATTTTTTTATAAGGAAAAACATTAGTGGTTATATAAGAATACAAAATATAAAAAATAGTACATACATCCAGTGAAGGTTTTTCACAAATATAATGAGAGAACATGTTACACCGTAAAGAGAAAAATAATATATTATATGAGACATGAGAAAAAAAAGAGCTATAAAGAAGGTTAAGGGATGAGGAAATAGAGTGGAAGAGAGGGATTTTCATAATATAGTTTACCAATTCAAAATTTTGATATTATAATAAAATAAACATAATTAAAGGAACATAAACTTATGACACACTGACAAATGTTTTATTTTACGGTGTTTCAAAAAGTTTTTTTTTGTAGTCACAAAATTTTGTTTAAAAAATATCTAAATGGGGACAAAGTAAATTAAATTTGGAGCAGCTACGATAAATAAACGAGTTTTGAAAATAATTTTTTTGGGCAATAAATGTTTAAGATATTCAAGATATTCATTAAACATTCAATGTATGGGTATTGGAGCAAAAATTGATAATTTTTCAGTAAGCTGCTTGTTGTATGCTGATGATGCAGTTCTGTTAGCAAGCAGCAAGGCTGATTTGCAGCAAATAGTCTCTAGAATGTATAATGTATGCCTGGAGAGCGAATTAGCGATGAACGAAAGTAAGTCAAACGTGATGGTATTTGAAAGGGATAGTGAGGTTACTGACTGCATAATAAATGTAAACAACGAATGTCTCCAGAAAGTAGAAGAATTTGTGTATCTGGGAAGCATGTTTTCAAGAGATGGAAGAGTAGAAAAAGATGTTGAAAGAAGAGTGAATGCGGGCAACAAAATGAACGGAGCACTAAGCACAGTAATTTCGAATAAAAATATGTCAATCGAAGCTAAACTGGCAGTGCACAACGGAGTTTTAGTCCCAACACTTATGTATAGAAGTGAAACATGGAACTGGCAGAGGAATGATGAAAGCCGAGTGAACGTGGTTGAAATGCGATCTCTTAGACGAATGTGTGGGAAATCAATGTATGACAGGGTTACGAATGATGAAATCAGGCGAGAGTGTAAATCTGAGTCAAGTATAATTGATAGGATTAATAAAGGGTCTCTGAGATGGTTTGGTCACGTAGAACGAATGGACGACGAAAGAATGGTAAAACAAGTATATATGGCGAAAATGAACGGCAACGTGAAACGAGGACGACCAAGGAAGACGTGGCATGATCAGATAAACCGAAATCTTAAGTCTGGTCATTTCAAAAGCAGACAGAACCGAAGGGCATGTATAACAAGATGTATGAATGTGGAAGAATCTAGGAGTTTATGCCAGGATAGACGTGTGTGGCAGTCCATTCTCTCTGCCTACCCCTACGGGGAAATGGCGTGATAGTAGTAGTAGTGGTAGTAGTAGTAGCATTAAAACATTCTTGTGTTTTTCCACGGACGCTGCGAGTATTTCGGTAGTAAATTTTTAACTCGCCCGTAAAAAGTCATAAATAAATTCAATTTTATAAACAATAGGATAAAATTTAAAAGAACTAAAATACACAAAACGTGACAATTTTTTCCGGGGAAATGAAGTTATCTTAAGCAGAACTATGCACATATACAAATACAAAATGAAAGAGATATTATAATTATATATCTGAACGATATTGCAATTGGTCAACTTTATAATAAAGACAAGAAAAATATATGTTGTGTTAACACTTGTGTGTGCTGTAGCAAATCATTGACATACATGTCATTTTGAACTCCATTAAGCTGTCAAAATCAGTCAACAGTATTTGATTTGCTTGTGCGCATCATATTTTTTTCAACCATGGAAATTTTTGGCAAAATTGGTAAAGAAAACAGCATTCGCGGGAAGTTTTGCTCAGTCGCTTTTTTGCAAAGAAAACTGCAGCCGAAAGTCATCGTTTGCTCGTGGAATTGTACGGCAAACATGTTCTTACAAAATCACCGCGTTTTGAGAAGTTTCAACGCCAACTTTTTGAAAGTGACGATCGTGATATCAAAGAAAAAGAGCAGCCTGGACAGCTGAAAAAGTTTGAAGATGAAGACCAGAAGGAAGTTAAGTATTGTTAGCTTCTGAAACCGGGTAAACTTTAACTTTAACTTTTAACTTTTTGATTTATTTTTTTGCACCACAACAGGCCAAGAGGCCCAATTACAGTGGTGAATTGCATCACAAAGCACCCAGGCTTGAGAAAAATCACATTTCAAATTTTGCCTTCTCACCGGGAATCGAACCCGGAACCTTCCGTGCGTGAGTCAAGTGTCTTGACCACTACACCACGGAGGCCGCCATTTCTGGAAAGCTGAACTGACAACAACAATAAATAACAATTTTTTGTTTTTAAAATAATTTTTGTGTTTAAATTTATTTCAACAAAGAGGGAAAACATTTTTGAGAAAGGAATATTGAAGTCTAGGCATTTACGGTGCTTATGACCTGTCATTGGCTGGTTTAAGTGGCCACTTTACACACTGTGTAACATTCACCATTCTGCCCATGTTTGAACATCCACTTTTCCTCGACTCTTCCGAATGTCGACTAGGCATTTACGGTGCTTATGACCTGTCATTGGCTGGTTTAAGTGGCCACTTTACACACTGTGTAACATTCACCATTCTGCCCATGTTTGAACATCCACATTTCCTCGACTCTTCCATCTGTCGACTTTTGTGAAGTAAAAGAGCCGAAACCTTTATCAGATATGAGACAGTTGAGGTGATTTGGTTCAGCCGGATGAATCTCACTCACATGATAAAGGTTTTAGCGCATGTTCAAACATAGGCAGAATGGTAAATGTTACACAGTGTGTAAATTGGCCACTTAAACCATCCAATGACAGGTCATAAGCCCTGTAAATGCCTAGACTTCCATATTCCCTTCTAAAAAATGTTTTCCCTCTATGTTGAAATTAATTTAAATATGAATAACTCCCTAGGGAGGAATTCCAGCCAGTCTGCAAGCATTTGGACATACTCAAACATTGTTTTATTTTGTATATTTTATTAGTTAAGGCGTTAAGGTATAACTAGATGTTAAAATTTCAATTGTACAACTATCTTAATAAATATATTACACATTACATTGTTGTTAAATGTTTTTGATTGAAATCCACCCGTGACGACACGAGTTGTCTCGGGTGAGCTGTGCTGACACTTAAAAGTAGAGCCTTGTTGAGTATAAAAACGTTGATAAAAATGGCTATCCGGTAACCCGTAAATCACAACACATAACAACGCCTGTTTATCTGAGAGAGCTCTTCCAACCTCTATCGCAGCATGGGCTAACTCTTTGTTCTAGTAACGAGAGAACCCTTTCAATACCCATTCGCCGCTCAATTTTTTTGCCTCTTCATTCATAGTAATTGCTGTTCGATTATGGAATAATCTACCCTCTAATGTCAAAGACGCGCCTTTATTTACATCCAAATCACGTATGAAATGTCACTTCCTGAATATTTAAGTTTTTTTTTCTCCTCCCTCTTTCCTTCCCTCTCACTCCCTCCACTTTTCGTAGTACAGTGCAGATATTCAGTCAATTTTTATTTCTAAAAAATACAAATCAATGTTTTATTTCGCAATGAAAATAAACTTTTAATATATATTTTCTCAAACTGAACGGTTTGGGTAGGTAGGAAGAAATTGCCTCAAGGCAATATGCCCGCCCTTATTCATAATGTATATAAACCGTTTACGTTTAATTATTCTTACTCTTGTTCTTAGTGGTGGGAGTCTGTGCTATGCAAGATCCTGACGTCACTGCGACCTGTGAAGATCTATTGTGACGGGTGAATAATTCTCCGAGCCCTGGTTTATAAAAAGTCTGGCTTCTGTGTGGAAGGCGAGTATTCTCATTTTTCTTACTTTCCCCTTTTGAGCCCAAGGCCCTGAATACAATGGAAAGTGAACAGAGTAATCTTCGACTGTCTATAAAGAAATTATTTGTTTTTAAAACTGTTGACTTCCCTTCGTATTACTGCGGATATCCTTACCAATCTTCTGAACACATCCTGTGGTCTTGTCCCTTTCCCCTTCTCTATGATTACCGAATTAAGCTTCTCGCTACTATCCGTGGCCCTGTTATAGGTCCTGTCGGATATACAGATCTGGTGGCTTCCAAAAAGAATTTCAAGGCTTTTAAAAAGTTTTGTAATCATTTCGGCGAATTGATCATGTCCAACCAATTTAATCCCAGTCAGTGAAGAATTCACTATCCTCTTTTCTCAATAAAATGAAGTACGTATTATGTACTTCTGGATTACCTTCTTTCAGCACAAAGATGCTAAGGCTACCAGATTTCAGAGAGCTCCTTCGGGCAGCTTTTCTCGTTTGACAACGAGCAAATTTTCCGTGTATGTGGGCACCGCCAAGGAGATTATGTCCTCAGATGCGGTGTGCGGTATGTGGTGGGCGAGCTGTCTATAAAGAAAACTCGACATTTGTGTATGAAAATGAGTTTGCATACTTGCATTAACATTTAATGTATATTCATTGGTAACCTATAATTGAACATGTTTAAAAGAAAAAAATGTATGCATATTCTACTTTTTATACGGGAAACTTATTACTTTGTAGATAAAATTGAAGATAAATGTTAACTTCCCATTGTAATCGGGGCCCAGATCCGTAAAGTATCGGGCTATTAGGTTGAAGGCAAGTTCTTTAACATCTTCAGATTTAACCAGTGGTCCCCAAGGATGAGGCTCCGTTTATGATGTAAAGCATCACAATCACATAGAATGTGCATAAATGTTTCCTCATTTGCACTGCAGAACCAACATCTAGAATTTATTATACAAATAAAACACGAGTGAAACTTTAATACACAAATTTGGAATATCCAGTGACCGGTTTAATCGCTTTCGCGACATCTTCGAGACTGGTATCTTAATTAAATAGTTAAATGTATTTATACAAAGCAGAGGTAAGGATAGATAATTCAAAGTTATATGTAAGTAAATTAAATTAAATTCTACATCTAGAAATTTCGGACAGGTTAATTCATTATTTATATAAAATGTTTTATACAGGTGTTTTTTAAACCTTGTCACATCCAAAACCACTGTGATCAGTGCGGCCAAGAAGATACATTAGCATATTTAAATAAATATTTGGACAAAGAAATTTTTAAAAATAAAATTTAAAAAAAACAAATGATTGCTTACTTCTGCAGGGGAGAAGTGAGGAAAGCGCGGCGCAGTATCAGACTCCCCCTCTCCCTCCTCGTTTCTCACCTGCAGAAGTAAGCAACCATTTGCTTTTTTTATTAATTCAATTTTGTAAAATTTTATTCGTTCTAAAAAAAGATTTTAATATGTCTTCTTGCTCATACTGATCATCGTGGTTTTGGATGCGACAGGGTTTAATGAACATCCTGTATACCTTCATTAATTTTTGGAAATATACGTGTATTTTTTATTTATATTACTAAACAAGCACAAGAAGTGGCTTCTTTTTTGGTGTGGTTCTTAGTTTTGTTTTTTGTTTCTGTACTTTTGCTTTATTATGTATTTCTTTTTTGTTAGCATGTTGTAACTTTATATTTTATTAAAAAAAAAAATGTATGCATCAATTTATAAACGAGCAATGAAGATTTTCAGTGAAATGTATACTTTTTAATTTTTAATTGACTATCAAACTTAGCTTAAAAAAATAAATAAAATGTACATCGTGTTGTTGCAAAAAAACATTTTTTTTTTTTTATTACTCCGCAAATGACGTACCGTAAAACGGGGTTAAATTGCATCACTTTTTAATAACTTTTCAGCTATAATGATTTTTTTCATCGAGGAGATGAGTAGTGTTTTTGACAATAAATGTCATGGTTATATAATATATTTCCTTTACTTTTTTGTGGTTATAAGTATATTTTGTAGTTTCATATACAAGCTATAATTTTTTGAAAAATGATGCAAAGTAAGCCCTAGGGCGGGGTGACATTGCATCACTTTTTTTTTCCTTCAGTATCTTAATAGATTCCACATGGACATGGAAATATTAATATTAATATTTTTTGGTAAATTTAGTAAGAAATACTGGTATTATCAAATACATGACAAAATTCAACATACGAAACCACTTTACTCACTTTAGAATGATACACACTGTTGAAGATGTGATAAGAATTACCTATAGAAATTATTCATATAAACTGCACAACCAACCCAAACCGCTAATCGCTCAGTACTAAAGTACCATATTGAATGGAAAATAACCTTAGGTAAGAGTGAAAAGTGACATCCATTGAATATTTGGAGAAACAATGAGTTATTGTTAGTAGCAATGACAACAGGTGTCTCTAAAAACTTTTTTTTTTTGATGCAATGTTACCCTTGATGGTGCAATTTAACCCCGTTTTACGGTAGCTTGTTCTCTTCACTGAGTTGTCCTGAGTGGTGGGTTGGATTTCCGGTAACAGAAAATCAATCGTCGGTTGATTTAGAAAAACTTGTGATTTAAAGTACAATTAAATGCTCTAATTTCTACCGCGTGTAAGAAAACGTTTTTTGGATCAAATTTTCCATGGAGCTGAACTTCCTTATTTTGTCTGTGGGCACCGCAAAAATACTTAATTCCTCCTGTGCGGTCGGGTGTAGTGTGCGGTGTGTGGTGAGCAAGCTGTAACATTAAGTTTGTTAATGATCAAAAGGTTTCGAAGAATATTCAAAACTTGATATGAATCAAATAAACGATATCCAAAAAAAATATTTTCACAGCAATTAAATTACCGTTGATTATCATAAAATCTCTGATTAAAGTAATGAATGTTTTTTTTCTAGTTTATAAATTATGCGGTATTTACAAATTAAGTATATTTTTGAGTAATCAATCACGAAGGTAAGTACAATAGTACCTTCTTTTATTATTTATTTATTAAAAAAAATAAATTGGCAATTCGAGTCCTTAATCCGATGTGGTTCGTTTAAACAAATTCTTTCCTACTGTGCTAGCTTTTTTTGTTATGTTTAATACTGTAACTATTTTTCGTTTTTGTTTATTTATAAATCCTTACTAATTGTATTAATTTTACAAATTATTTTTCCATTTTTAAATCCATATTCTGTTGTTAATGATAATATTTTAAACGTCTTTCGTGAAGGTAGTCTGAATCATTTGTTTAGTTTTGTCTGGTAATTTATTAACATATTACAACAGAGATGAAGAACATTTAAGAAAAGGTTATATAGAAGTCTAGGCATCTACAGGGCTTATGACCTGCCAATGGCTGGTTTAAGTAGCCACTTTACACACTGTTTAACATTCACCCTTCTGCCCATATTTGAACATCTATATCCCTTCAATTCTTTCATCTGTTGATGTTTGGGAAGTTAAAGAGCTGAAACCTTTATTTATGCAGGTGAGATTCATCTAATTTAATTATTTCACCTACATGCTAGGCAACGCCTGAAATTTTGATTTTTTCAATTTCTATACTGCTTGTTAAAGTTATTCGAGGAATTCGATATATTAGATATATATCTAGAATAATTATGTTTGTGAAAGCAAATTATTTAATCAAATACCAAAAGGAACACCCCCACATGTCCTGTAAATGCCTAGACTTCCATATTCCCGTCTCAAAAGTTTTTTCCCTCTCTGTTGAAATAAATTTAAATATGAACAACTCCCTAGGGAGGGAATCCAGCTAGTCTGCAAGCATTTGGACATGATCAAACATTGACAATATTATATTTACTTTGCACCTTTTTAAAATGTATGTAAATAGAATGTAAATTCTTTATGCATTTTTTAGATACGAAATGATCAGCAAAACTGTTATATTTCTGATCTTTGGGGTGGCTTTTGTTTGCTCCGGCGTCGTCAGAAGCAACGAATAAATCTCCAAATTTAAAAGTTATCTTGAAAGCACGATAAATGGAAAATATCAAGGTATGTTTGAAAAGATACATAAAATCATGTGGTCACTCTAATATAACGAATATATAATTCGTTTAGGGTCAACCGTATATTATCGTTCAAAAATTCGTGTTTCATGGTATATACTAAATGAAAAATAACAAAAATGCTTAAGAAATACCGTAGAAATCTAATTATCCGAATCAATTGGGACCGGACTGGGGTCCGGTTTTTCTCCCATTTTCAAAATACAAACAGTTTTTTTACGAAAAAGGGGACTATTTTAATTAATTACAGTTTATATTTTGAAAATGGGAGAAAAAACTATTTAAAAAAAGAGTTTTTAGTCAATTAAATGAAAAGGGAACACTTTTACATTCTAAACGTAGTCAAAGGTGCTGTACAATACAGTATGTACGTATGTACGACAGTGAGAAGTTTATTTATTTATTTAAAACTTCAAGTACAAAGAAAAAATACTTTGGCGGACTTATTTCTCAAAGCAATATCTTATTTATTTATTTTAACACTTTATTTATATAAGGGCGTATATATTGCCTTAAAGCAATTTCTTCCTACCTACCCAAACAGTTTAGTTTGAGAAAATTACAAGTGCATGGACATATTGAATCTTACAATTTTATAGAAAAATTAAAAAACAAAGAATAATAAAATAAAAATACTTTAAAAAATTAACACTCTACTATGAACAAAGGAGAGGAGATGGGGTGGAAAGAATACTTTACGATAGGAAAGACTAATATCTTTCAGCCGATCAAAAAACAAACTGGTCAAAAGAATAGTTGGCCAAAGTTTTGTACAAAAAAAACATAATTATACATCAAAACACGTATACGTAAAATAAAAATAACCTTATTAAATAAAACTAGCAGCTGTTATTTTAATTGAGGGATAAGGATTGCACGCGTTAACTATTTTTTAAAGTACGTTATGTTATACACAATAAATGACGAAGAATGTGGATTCAGATAATGAGTTTGGAAGGAGAGAGAAAGAGAAACCAAGGAAAGAAAACGGGATTAAGAAAATGTATTTAAAAAAAAACAGCGAAATTTAGTGAGTTCAGGATTCTGAGCAAATATATAATATTTAAGGCGTTTCTTGAAGGTGGCTAGAGAAGGTGCATTTTTTATATAAAGAGGTAGCTTATTTCAAAGTCTCGCAGCTTGAACGGAAAAGGAATATTTAAATTTATTTCAACAGACAGGGAAAACATTTTTAAAAAGGGAATATGAAAGTCTAGGCATTGACAGGTCACCTGTCATTGGCTGGTTTATGTGGTCCTCCAGCCAGTCTGCAAGCATTTGGACATACTCATACATTGTTGAATAGTACTACCAGGTAAAATAAGAAGTATAACAATTGGAAAATTGTTTTCAGGCGTTGCCTAGTAGGTGATTTGGTTCAGCCGGATGAATCTCACCCACGCGATAAAGGTTTCAGCTCTTTTACTTCACAAAAGCCAACAGATGGAAGAGTTGAGGAAATGTGGATGTTCAAACATGGGCAGAATGATGGATGTTACAGAGTGTGTAAAATGGCCACTTAAACCAGTCAATGACAGGTCATTAGCCCTGTAAATGCCTGGACTTCCATATTGTCTTCTCAAAAATATTTTCCCTCTCTTTTGAAATAGATTTAAATGTGTATAACTCCCTAGGGAGGAAATCCAGCCAGTCTGCAAGCATTTGGACGTACTCAAACATTGTTGGAAAAGGAATAGCTGAAAAATGTCGAGGAATGGAAAGTGTTCTCTCCTGAGAGGAGCATGTGGTCAGGCTGACGTCCCGTGTCTGCTTCGACAACCTCGACATTAATTTCATCTTCTTCCTCGACAATTTCTTTGCTCACACTTTCAATAAGTAAATCATCATTTGGAATTTGAAACCCAGTGTCTGACGAATCACACACCATCTACTCTTCTATAACTTCATCACTGACTTCTGAACATCCAGAATTTTTTAAAAGGATGTTTCTGAATTCTTCAAGTGATTCTCATGCCTCTTCTGTTTCCTTTTCTTGAGCTTCTATGCATTTCAACTTGTTTCACGCACGTCTTAATGTGACTGCCGTAACCAAGCTCCAAGCTTGCAAACGAAAAATGGAGGAAGGGAGGACAATTCGTGGAGGAAAGGACAATAGCGCGCGTAGACAGAATCATTATTTTGCAAATCGTGAATCGCGTACGTTTCCGTCTTAATTTTTTTCTGATATTCTAAAAGCGATTTAGATAATCAGCAATTCAGATGGTCAAAGTTTGGATAATTTAAGTTCTACTGTACTCAATGCGTTATTCATTCTGGATGCTGCGGTATCACTCGGAAATATGTCCGCCGTTCGAGATGTTTTGAAATCACTCGAGCGCACTATAGGACGAACTGGTGTATATTATCCTAAAACTCGATCTATAGCTTTGTAACTAATAACATACCAACATTTTATCTGTAGTAAACGGTGTAGAATATGTATAAATTTAATAAGTGTTTTTTTTTTTTAAATTCATTTTTCAAAAATATTTACAAAATAGTCTTAATTTAAAGTCCTGCTGAGTTGCATACATACAACTCGTCAGCAGGTTCTTACAAATTACTTTAATTATTCATACTTAACCTACATTAATAATAATTTTACTTGAAAAATATAACATAACTTCCATTTCAAAAATTAAAAACTATCACAAAAACAAAAAAAAATATTCTATCAACCATAATTTGAGCAAACGTCACACTCCTGTATTTAACTCAGTAATTTTAATATTGTTTGGTAACATGTTAAATATTCTAGGTTAACTGTATTGTAGTGTTCTATTGCTATATTTGTTGCAATATCTAGGAACAGCTAGCCCTTCCATACTAGTAAACCTGATGTTGTAATCATGTACCAATTTGTGCTGACAAATAAAGTTATACCAAAGTAGTAGTAACAAAAGTTAAATATGAATGAATTCATCATTATTCCATGTCCGCTTTCTAGTTGAAGCATATGGTGTCCATGAATATCCTCCAAGCATATCTGTCGGTTGCCAGCTGCTGTCCTTCTTCCTACGAGTAAGTCAGGTTCGCGTCCCGTAGTTTTGACACGACATGCCGACGAACAGTCAACAGTGGACGTCCAGGGCGTCGAGAACCTGATGCCTTGTAAAGTAGGCAAACGTGGTTAAGGCTCTCAGGAGGCATCCGCAGTACATGGCCAAGCCAACCGTATCGCCTCCGCTTAGTGACAGTTGTCACCAGAGTTTGTACCGTCCGTTCTCTTATTACTTCATTCCTTACAAAGTCAAATCACCGCACACCCAAGATGCTATTCTCGAAACTCAGAATTTAGCTGTCAAGGAATTTTGTGTATCAAAGCATTAAGTGTGACACAGTCCATGGATTTTTGCGAAGCTTCACGTGGAGTACCTATTTGAACTATTTACAGTGGCCTGAAGACCCCTGAGTGAAATGTTAATTATAACCGCATCATCGGCATACAGAGTTGCGGAGTTCTCGGGTGAATGGGTATTCCTCGATCTCGTGGAATTGACTTCCTTAAGATGAAGTTCATGAGGATCATAAAAAATAATAAATTTTGTGTATGCATAGTAGACCAGAAAAATACACTTTTGAGAAAATATATATATTGAATATAGGTGTAAGAAACAAATATCATTGAACGCTTATGAAATATTTAAATTTATTTCAACAGAGAGGGAAAGAGTTTTCGTGAAGAAATTTGGAAGTCTAGGCATTTACAGGGCTTATGACCGCTAAGCTTAGGCTTATGAGCTAAAACTCTTTCCCTCTCTGTTGAAATAAATTTAAATATGAACAACTCCCTAGGGAGGAAATCCAGCCAGTCTGCAAGCATTTGGACATAATCAAACATTGTTGAATTACTACCTGGTAAAAGAAGAAGTATAAAAATTGGAAAATTGTTTCCAGGCGTTGCCTAGTAGGTGATTTGGTTCAGCCGGATGAATCTCACCCACGTGATAAAGGTTTCAGCTCTTTCACTTCACAAAAGTCAACAGATGGAAGAGTTGAGGAAATGTGGATGTTCAAACATGGGCAGAATGGTGAATGTTACACAGTGTGTAAAGTGGCCACTTAAACCAGCCAATGACAGGTCATAAGCCCTGTAAATGCCTAGACTTCCAAATTTCTTCACGAAAACTCTTTCCCTCTCTGTTGAAATAAATTTAAATATGAACGACTCCCTAGGGAGGAAATCCAGCCAGTCTGCAAGCATTTGGGCTTATGAAATAATTTAAAAAATAATAATAGGCAATTTAAAATTGGATGTGACATTTAAAAAATATTAAACGTGTTTTCTTTTTTGTTTTTTCAAAAAACTCACTCACTATTTATCCTATTTTTTTATTATAAACTTATAAAAAATAATAAACAAATTGTATTTTTCATACTTAATTTTACTGTGTAGATAAAATTGAAGATAAATTTGAACTTCCCCTCAGAATACGTACCCTTATGTTACATTACGGCACAATATTATTTGGCTCAAATCTTTCACATGATATTTAACCATGTTCCGACCCATTATTTGTATACATTTTTTTGTGATAACATTGAAAAAATATTATATTGATAAAGAACAAAAATAAAGTAATTAGTTTTTTTTTGTATTTTAATTCTTTTCTTCATTATGTTATCAAGATAATATTACGTTTATTTACTTGACTCGATGTTGTTAATATGTTTGGACTAATCTATAATATTACCTATTTGTTTAAATTTATTTATTTATTTATTTAGTATTTCACAGTTTTAAAATGTACAGAGTTTATTTGTTTCAGGTCCCGACTAGCTAGGAAATTCCTGTGTTTAGGAAGGACCTTATTTTATTCATGTGTTTTTTTTATTTTTAATTTCATTAAATGATGCTTAATAAATTCAAAGAATAATAATAACAGTATAAAAAATCAATATAAATTTAAATTAGAAAACATGCAAGTAATAATAATAAAAATTGAATCATAAAAATAGATTAGAAAATATGCCATTAATAGTAAATAAATGAGACACAATTATTATAAATTATAAAACATACCGATAATAATAAAAATTGAACCACAAATACACATTATAATATATAAAATGAGTAATTAAGAAATTAAACAAAAATATAAATTGGAAAACATACCGATAATAATAAAAATTGAAGAACAAAAATAAATTACAGAATATACCATTTATAATTTTTTTTTTAAATAAGATACGGTTAAAATACTAGTTTTAAAAAGAAAAAAAAAACATATGTAAATGAATAAACATAAAAAGTAAAAATGAAATTAGATTATATCAATATATTTTGCGTTTTTTATCAACTTGTTTGATAAAACTGATAACGGAGAGGTGATTTATTGTAATCATGGTGTATTTCTTTATTTATTAATCTTTAATTACAAAAATACATAAAATTTAATAGGCTTATTTTTAAAAACAAAATCTTAAGAAGGCGTAGCTATGAAAAACTTGCACGACAAACAGCGGAAAATTATGTAATAACTTGCAGGATGAATTCAAAAGGCCGTTGAAAAGTGAAGCAGCGCGCGCGAAAGCAAACAGTGTAGCCAAACCAAAAAATGTCATGTTAGGTAAAGAACCTGATAAAACCAAAATTAGCCAGTATCTTCTTTCATATGACTTTTCTGGCAAAGTACACTTGAAAAAAATTATCGGCTTAACTATAAAGACTGATTCTTGGGATACCTATTTCTGTAAATGTAATTTTAAAAGATTGTTTTCAAAGAACGTGCAAGTCATTTTCATAGTACCAATTATTTCGAGAGTTTAGGTCTGTTTGAAGCATTTGATTATTTTTTGAAATGTTTCAAATAATCATAAATAATTTCATCTAAGATTAGATCCAAGATCTTTAATGAAAGTGAAAAATAATAGCGGATCAAGGTTAGAACCTTGAGGGATTCTAGATGTAATCATGCCATGTCTCTTTTGGTAGTCCGAGTCTTACGTTACCATTCGTTGTTAAAATAAACATCTTTTATTTTCAACTCATTCCATAGAAAGCTCATTAGCTCTTTTGACATCCACATCCATTCTCAGTTTTTTTTACTGTACTGTGTTTAAATGTCAATCAAACAAAAAAATATGTTTCTGTTTCAGAGCCACTAAGTCCAGAATTAGCGGAAAGCCAAAATGAATGGGAAAGAAGTGGAAGGTTGAAGGAGATATCATCCTTACACAAGAACAGATTGATCATATAGCGAATGAGTATGCGGGAGTGAGAAATGCAATTCTCGATAGTAAAAAACTTTGGACAAACAAGATTGTCTACTATCGTATCAGCTCTACTTTCAAAGTACCTAAGAACACAGATTTGTGCCGTGAAAGAAAGACGCTGTTCAATACCCAGTTCTCAGATTATAGAGACATTAGGTACTGCCATAATTTAACATACATATTCTAAGATAAACTAAAAATATAAAGGTTTCATTATATTTCTCCAATGAATTTGGGTATTCATATGGTGCATTTCTTATAGATACTGCTCAAGTTGCGGCAATCAAAAGTGCAATGTCAGACATTGCCAAAGCGTCGTGTGTCAAATTTGCTGAATATACATCTTCTACGCCTAACTACATCTACATAAAGATAAAAATTACAGAAAATATATTTATTATCATTTGTTTGTGGGTTTGTTTGTTTATTTGTTTGCTTGTTTGTTTGTACATTTGTTCGTTTCTTTGTTTCATCTTTTCCTTGATTGTACGTTTCATAATTTTTTAATTTGTACGTTTATTTTCATTATTTGTATGTTTTATAGTTTGTTCATTTGTTTATTGTTCCGTTCGTTCATTTGTTAGTTTGTTCGTTTAGACGTTTGATTGTTAGTTCATTTGTTTTGTTCGTTCATCTGTTTGTTTTTTTGTTGTTCATTGATCAATATAATAAACTTTTCAAAAAAAAGTTTGTTGGTTTGTTGTTTTTTTTTTGTTGATTTGTTTCTTTATTTTTTTTATTTTTTGTTTTGTTTTATTCAGAAAAACAACAGCAATACAAAAAAATACACACAACGTTATAAAAAAAAACATAAAATAAAGCCAAATCAGTTTTCCACATAAGTACAATCATAAAAATCCAGTTCAGTTAGATATTAATACATAGAAGTGCATGTGTGCGAGTTTTTGTGTGTGAGGATGCGTGGGTAAGTGAGTGGAGTGTGGTTTTGGTAGGCTTTTTTTTTTTCATTAGTTAAAGTTTGATTAAACCTTTTATAACAATCATTGGTGATGATAATCATCAGATCTCATTATACAGGCGAAATTTTATTTTTTCCTAGAAAACATTTGATCATTAGACAGCTTTTTTACTGTTTCATCTGGTGCCTGTTAACCCTAACGACACTGTTAGAATCAAGAAACTTTGAGCATTTAAACAGAAATATTATTCAGCAATTTGCTTTTACAACGTTTATTTTCAACCTTATGTAAACGAAATACTTGTTAAGCTTGTCGAAAATTGCTAAAAATCCTTCAAATAAGACGTCAATAATTTATTTGAAGTCATTTCCATATAAACAAATTAATGTTTATGGACAAAATGGGTGAATGTTTCCCGATTTGTTGGTATTAGCATCCTTAACATCAAATTTGTTAAAATTACGATACGAAATTGGGCAAGTACGCAGCCTTGTTGAACTCCGGTGGTCAATCAGTTACAAAATCGTTTTTTTTTTTATTTGGCATTCACAATTCACTAAGGGTTTTAAATTAGTTTGATAATTTTCTCTGTTTTGATAGGAGGAAAAGATGGATATTATCTGTGGTTTTGATTTTTTCAGTATCGTACATTTAATTAAATAATTAAAATTGTTTTTCAGGGTGCTGATGCCGGTTGCAACTCATTCGTAGGTATGATTGGAGGAGCACAAACTTTTAACATCCACGCCAATACCCCTGGGTCAGGCTGCTTTGTTCACGGTATCATCATCCACGAACTTCTGCATGCTCTTGGTTTCTACCATCAGCAAAGTTCCTACGAAAGAGACGACTATGTCAAGATCGTCTGGAACAAGATAGAAGCAGGTATACAAATTTTCCTCCATCCTCAAAGCGCGCATGTAGAGTGAGAAAGAATGGACATGCGTAAATTGTAATATTTATATGTATAATTCTTCTGTACGTATGATGTTACAGAACTCCGCTTAAACGACTTGATTGACGTGCGGTTTTCAGAGAAATGTAGATTTTTGCGCTGCGCGTGTTCGTAAATATTAAAATCTTCAATCTTATATGTAAAAAAGAAGTTAAGAGCATCAATGTGTTATTCATCGATCTACCAGGGTTACGTTCGAGGAGAACGCATAAAAAAAATTTATGGGTGTTGTTTTTTTGAGTATAAAAAAGTTTGATTTTTAATGTTTACAAACAGGATTCGTTTTTTGTGAATCCCAATCAGATTTTTTCCTTAAATTCCTTAGAAATTCCATCCATTTATTTCTTTTTACTGGATTTTTGGTAATGCTAAAATAACATTAACTGACATTCAATACATTTTAAAAAAAACATATTCCTACATACGTGCACACTTGATGGTGAGAAGAGCGTTTGGCATTTTTTAAAAAATAATTCCATATTTGAAAAATATGGAATTATTTTTAAAAAAATAATTCTATATTAATAATCCCATTTTTTAAAAAATAATTCCATATTTGAAAAATGTTTCTTTTGTGTTTTGGAATTCAACCATAAACAAGTACCTAGATACCTACTTATCAATGACAAGTCTTTTGCCAAGGTTCGGGCAGGACAACGTCTGTCGGGTCCGCTAGTAAAATATAAAACAAAGTGTATTTATTATTTATTATTCATGCAATATATAAATTTCATTACCCTTGCACTTTTTTAAACTTAAATACTCTTATTTGTTTTAGGCAGAGAAGGCAGTTTTAACAAGTACACAACAAGTCAAGTAACTAACTTTGGAGTTGCTTATGACTATGGAAGTGTCTTACACTATTCCCAAACTGCTTTCAGCATAGATGGCAGCAAGACTATTGTCCCTATCAAGGTAAACATGCTTCTAAACATTTTAATTCATCATACTGTGTTTTATTATAAACTGGAAACTCTGCATAAAGTTCATCGAAAGAGTATTGATGCCGGTTTTAGCTGGTTACTCACAGCAAGGCTTTTTGCGCGTTGATCAATTGTTCTTGTGTAGGTTCACATTACTAGCGGCTCCTGACCGAAACTATTGGCCGTGCATTTTTTTACATGTTGTCAACTTGTATATTATTTAGTTCAATAACATTATAATAATATGATAGGTCTGACGTGATAAACGAGCACTAGTATGACAGCCCGCGCATCGGAACTAGAAACGCTAAATGCGTATAACATAATACGCACGTTATAGTCGACTAAATTTGTACCAATATCATGTCATTACGAATGTTCAAAGTGAAATTTCAAACGAACTTCAAATCTGCGCATGCGTCGGCAATGCCCGGAATATATATTATCTTCTCCCTCTAACGCACAATTCATCGGTATGAAGATTGTCTGTCTCGCTCAAATGACGATTTTAGGAGATATAATATAGTTCTTACAAATTCAGGGTAAAAGATTGTGCAAAACAGAATATGCACTGGGACAATTGCGCATGCGTAGACAAGATGTGAAAATCGTCCGCTAGAGTCGATTTTGCTAGATCTTTTGGCGCTAGTATTGAATATTATGATGTTTACGTGTATAATATTGCAACGAATCCCTGTTTCTTTCTACCTACTTTTTTTTACCAACATATTTTTACTATCAATAAAATTACAATTTTTTTACTTGGCAGTGCACTGCACTTATGCACATACTAAGGAACCGCCTCTGGTTCACACACTCCTCCCCATTCCATTATTCCATAATTGATCATCGATTTTCCCTATGCATAATATTTTTTTCATAAAGCTGTTGTTAGCTTAAGTCGTTATACCTAATATTCTTCTCAAGCACTTACTCTCTAAACTCAGAAGTTTGGTGTTTTAAGGTTTGGTAAGATGCCAAGATTTGCACCCATATAGGAGTACTGGCATTATCTAAGAGTTGAAAAACCGGCATTGCGTTTTGACCGAGTATAGACTAGAGTTCCAGACAGCACGCATCATGTTAAAAGTTAGTCCAGCAATTCCTAGGCGGGTTGCGAGCTCTTTGTGCATGCTTCCATCCTCAGTTATATGAACTCCCAAGTATTTAAAATTTTCAACTTTCTTAATCTTCTGTCTATTATCATAGAGCTGATTGGGGTCAGGACAGGATTTGTTGCACATAATCTGTTTTTTTTTGTATTAATATTAAGACCCAGTGAGTTGAGTTTTGGGTCAACAATCCTCCTGAAAACCACCAACAGACTTTTCAAAAATAACTGCATTGTCTGCATACTCCAAGTTGCACAACTTCAGGGAAGAGTTCGTGTCTATGCCTCGATCAGGTGGTACTGATTTGCATAAGATAAAATCCATCAGTATATAGAATAAGGCTGGTGCAAGGACGCAGCTTTGCCTCACTCCAGTGGAGACCCCGAACTAATCCGTCAAAGAACTGCCGATTCTCACACGACAATTGCTATCTATGTGAAGCGCTTTTATAACAGCAGTAATCTTGGGAGGAATACCATACGCATCGATAATTTCCCAAAAACATGGTCGATGCGGACTATCAAATGCTTTCTCGTAGTCAATGAAGCAACACGCAAGGGGTGAGTTCATTTTATTGCTCTGTTGGAGAATGCATCTTTTGTTATGGATATGGTCCGCACACGACTTAAAACAAGGAAATAAAACAATTTTGTTTGACTCTCAGAGTCTGCAGTACAAGAACTCGTATTCTGCCCAAGACTATGTATGCAAGAATCTTTCCTGGAACGCTCAGCAGAACTATTCCGTGGTAATTATTGCACTTTAAAGGATCGATTTTCTTACGCGATGATCATACTATTAATCCAATCTCTTGGACAACGTTCTTCATCCCAGATTTTTGATAATTAAGTATGGAGAGGCTCAACAATTGCATCCAAACTATTTTTTATTAACTCGGGACTAATTCCATCTTCGCCTGGCACTTTCCCATTCTTCGAGCATTTTGCCACCTTGATGATTTCATCAGTGGTTGGAGAATGATCAAGGATATTGGCTTCTCTAGGGACGTTTATTTAAACAGCATCTGCCGAAACATCGAATAGGTCCGAGGGAGGTGGGCGATTAAGGATCCCGCAGAAATAATTCTTCTTGGTGTCGCCCACTAGCTCCATATCAGACTCAACCACCCCAATGGTCAAATCAATTTTTACTACTTAAAAAAAACAAATTATGTTTATCAATATTTTGTTCCATAATGAAATTTTTAAATAAACCAACAATATGTTAATATATCACTGATTTTCTCAAATTGAACGGTTTGGGTCGGTAGAAAGAAATTGCCTTAAAGCAATATATTCGTAAACTAAATATGTATTATATATAAAGCCTTAAAATAAATAACATGCCGATATAAAATAATTTAAAATATCTTAACTCATTATCTTGGCAGAAAGAAAAAATATTTTTCTACACATTTGATATTTGATAAGGTTTCAAAATCCCTAATATTTTGTTTTTGTCATGTTCGTTATGAGTTGTGATAATGCAGTAAAGAATGAAACATATCCTTGAGCGCCCAGCGCCCTTGAGGTGATTTTCACAAAAATGGCGCTATATAAATTATCCAAACATTATTATTATTATTATATAGTAAATCAGCTTTAATTAAATGGTGTTATGAGAGAAAAAAAACATATCAACAAAACAAACAACAAACAAACAACCTCTGTAAGGGTAGGCAGAGAGGAAAGAACGTCATATAACTCTGTCTTTGCATACAGACCTCGATTTCTTTACATATCTTGTCATGCACGCACGCCGATTATTCCTACTCTTGATATGTCCTTCTTCAAGTTTTTGATGGCCTTGATCGTGATATGTCTTCCTTTTAGCCATTTTTCGCTGTCCATTCGCTCTACATGTCCAAACCAACGCAGCTCCCCTTTCTTGATTCTGTCTTTAATGCATGCTTTAGCCTTACATGGTTCACGGATCTCGACATTTGTGTTTTGTATAATAAGGGTTTACTAAATTATTTAATCCCATAGACAATTTTAAAACACTTTAATGTTAGTTAAAGGTTTTACAAATTAACTTCTTCATCTTATTAAAATTTTAAAGGTGTCTTGGTTTATCTAATAAGATTACATGTCTTTATCTCAAATGAATGATGACCACATAACCGAGTATCGCACGCAACTACACTGGCTCAGTATCAGGCATAGAAGAAACATTCACATTCTATCACTTCTTCACAATATTTTAAATAATCCCACTTCGCCTGTTTATCTGAGAGAGCTCATCCAACCTCTTTCACAACACGGACTATCTCTTCGTTCTGGTAACGAGATAACCCTTTTAATACCCTGTCATCGCTCTAATTTTCTTGCCTCCTCTTTCACAGTAGTAGCTACTCAATTGTGGAATAATCTACCCACTTATGTTCGAGACGCCCCTCCTTTATTTACATTTAAGTCAAGATTGAAATGTCACTATCTAAATATTTAAATTGTTCTTTTATTCTTTTTCCTTCCTTCCCATCCCCTCTCCTCTCTTCATAGTATGTATCACGTTAATTATTTTTTATTTATTTTGTAAATCTTTGTTTTTAATTTTTGTATAAAATTGTAAGATTCAATATGTCCATATATTTATAATTTTCTCAAACTGAACGGTTTGGGTAGGTAGGAAGAAATTGCTTTAAGGCAATATGCCCGCCTTTATATGTTTATATATTTTGTATATGTATATAAAGTGTAAAATTAATAAAATAAATAAATATAATGTTTCATCTATTTCTCTCGGTTCTCTCGATATTTTGTCATTTTCGGATATCCCGATGGACAAAATATTTCATTTAGAATTATCTTATATACCTAAATATGTGATTAATTTTTTTTCTTGTGTATTAATAATTACTTAAAGATTATGCAAAAATTCGTGTTGATGTTCATAACAGTTACCGAGATATTAATTAATTAAGTACTATATGGAAAACTGCGTTGCGTCGCGCAGATTACACCAAAGGAATGGGCGGCTTATAAAAGCACGTTCAAAACAATAGTTTATTTTATTTATTTTCAGTTCACAAACAGTAAAAGATATCACAATATAAATACAATTTATAAAATAAAAAATAATAACACTAATCATCTTTCACCAATTATATGTGAACACCAATGGTCACAAAAGAAAAATTAAAAATTGTATATAGACCAAAATTTAGTTTTCATTATATGTTATTCAAGCAGTTTATTAGAATTTATATATACAAAATAATATACAAAATGATTAATCAAACCGCTCATACACGCGTTTGTGTAATATTCATGTAAAAAAGTGAATTTGAACAGGAATGTTGCGTCTCATAAAACGAAATAATACGGACCAAAATGGACACCAAGTCATTGGAACAAAAGGCATAATAGTACTACACACGTGCGTTTCCAGAAACTATCTACCAGCCAGCGGGTCACATGGCGACGATATCTACCTACTGTCTATAAAAGCTTCTCTTCGGACATCTATCTCCCTTTGTTAACCATGGAGTTGAAACAGTGTTCAACATAAATATTGCTGATAACAACAGCAGTGAAATCAAAGAGGAATATCTTAATATGATGGCTGAAGTAAGTTTTATTTCATGCATGGAAAATTTTACAAGAGTAGTTCCGGGACAAACTCCTTCATGTTTAGACCACATATGGACAAACTGCAAAAATATAGATAAAATGGAAACTGTTATATGGGAAACAAACATTACAGACCACTATACTGCTATTTTAATATATGATCAAAAAATAACTAGTCAGAAAAGGGATAATATTAAAATTATAAGTAAGATTAATATCAAAAAATTGCGTGAAAACATACTAAACGAAAACTGGTTATCCACGCTATCTTCTAATAATGCACATGATTGTGCGTTGTCTTTTGAAAAAACATTAAATAATTATATCGAAGCGGCTTCGACTCAATCTGTCTTCAAAATAAAATCTAAATTTCGACAAATAAAGCCATGGATTACCCATGGAATTGTTGTGTCTATCCGCAAAAAAGAAAATCTTTTTCGACTTTTTAAAAGATATCCACAAAACTTAAAATTATCATCGTTTTATAAAAAATATAGAAACAACCTAACAAAAATTATTAAACGGACTAAAGAAACATACTTTAGAGAAAAAATACTAGAATGTGACAATGACAATAAAAAAATTTGGCAAATAATAAACGACATAACTGAAAGAAAACGAAATGTTTCTAATCCGATACAAAAAATTAAACTTAATAAACAATTAATTCTGGCAGACAAGGAACCAAAACAGATAGCTAATCACTTTAACGATTTTTTCTCTAAAGTCGGTGAAAATCTAGCAAAAAATATTAATCCAGATTTTAAAAACGATATCCTCGAAAACAGTGTAAATGAAGTAAAATTTGATTCTTTTGATGAAATAGAAGAAGATGAAATTAAAAAACACATTAATAGTCTAAGAAACTCTGCCAGTCCTGGTTTTGATTATGTAACTGTCCCATTAATCAAAGCTCTATTACCTTTTATAACTAAACCAATTACTCATATTGTAAATACAAGCTTGAAAAATGGAGTTTTTCCGAAAAACTATAAAAAAACTATAGTAATCCCAGTGTATAAAAACGGAGATCACGAAGAACTTACCAACTATCGTCCAATTTCTCTTGTATCAAATATTGCCAAAATTTTTGAAAAAGTAGTCAAAAAGCAACTGTTAAATTATCTAAAAGAAAATAACATACTTAACGGTAACCAGTATGGCTTTAGAGAAAATATAAGCACTCAAGATGCCATAGCCAAATTAACGTCAATAATATACGATTCATTGGACAAGGGTAATAAGGTACTTGCAATATTTGTGGATTTAAGAAAAGCTTTTGACAGTGTATCACACGTCAGACTGATAAACAGATTGAAATTTTATGGGATTGGTGGAACGGTTCTTGTGTGGTTAGAAGAATTCTTAAAAAACAGAATCCAGTACACCAGGATAAACAAAACATTGAGCGATTCAGTTTCCTCCTGTTTTGGCATCCCACAAGGTACTATTCTAGGTCCTATACTATTTATAATATATGTCAATATAATGTTCAATTTACCACTTAAAGGCGAAATCATTTCTTACGCCGATGATACTGTGATGATTTTTAATGAAAAAACTTGGAATGAGCTTAATAAAATGGCTAATAAAGACTTAAAAGTTTTTAAAGAGTGGTTGGATCAAAGTTACTTGACAATGAATTCAGAAAAAACCCACTACCTAACATTCACATTAAACAATAGAAATAGACATAACCATATAGACCTAAAATCTCACGACAAAAACTGCGGAGACCATACAAACTGTTCTTCTCAATGTGTTACCCTGACCGAAAAATCTAAGATGAAATATCTGGGAATAATAATCGACCAAAATATTAAATGGAAAGAACAAATAGATTCAATGTGCAAAAGACTAAGAAAATTATTCCACATATTTTTAAAGCTTAGAGGTATTTTATCGACGAATCAATTAAAGACAGTTTATTATGCTCTAGTACAGTCAATCATTCAATATGCAATAGTTGGATGGGGGGGGGCTTATAACGCTCATCTTAGACCCTTAAAAATTCTACAAAAAAAAATCATCAAAATAATACTTTATAAACCATCCTTGTTCTCAACTACCGAACTGTTCAAAGAATTTAATGTTTTAAGAGTGGAGGATATCTACGGAAAGTGCTGTATGCTCCAGGTGCATAAGGAGAGCCTCCCATCGGACCGTATTACGGGAAGGTTGAGAACAGGATGCCTCGCTCTACCGAGAATCAAAACTACCACGGCCAAACATCATTATACTTACGTAGGACGGAAGCTTTTCAATAATTTACCTCAAAATCTACGTCAAGAAATAAATTACGAAAAATTTAAGGATAGATTAAAGAAAAGCTTCTTGACATAACTCTTGACATCTTGACATTAACATTAACTATATTTAAAAAAAAGAGATGTATGTTTAATATGTGCCCATGTTTACAAATTTTGTGTTTTTATTTAATATATTTTTTATATATATATTTATATTTTTTTAATTTTTTTTTTTTAGTGTTATATTTTCTCAATTTTTAAAATTGTTTAATTTTTTATTTATTTTATTATTTTGTTTTGCATCTTATGTTTTATTTTTATGTTATTTTGTAAACTTGCCAAACACAAGAGCTAGACTCTTTTTTGGCAAGTTCAACCTTAAGTGTTTCATTTTCCTACTGAATGTATTGTTTATTTATGCTCAAATAAAGGTATTTAAAAAAAAAAAAAAAAAAAAAAAAAAAAAAAAAAAAAAAAGTGTTTGATTTATTTAGTTTTTTATTGCTCACTTCTTGGCATGAACACTTGACCAATTTACTACTATACTCTATTTTTTATAAATTTATTGATATTGTTTTAACTTTGCTGGAATTCCTCTCGTCCATGCGCTTTGTAGCTGCACAATGATTGGTTATCTAGCTTTCATATATCAACTTTAAAATACCTAAATTTTGTAAACGGGGTCTAGAATTCCAATCGTCTATGCGCTTAGTAGCTGCAAGGCGTGTTGTAACCTTACTCCTTTTTATTATTCATATTATTTTATTTTTATTAAATTTATTTGTCAATTTTTAAAATGTGTAAATGGGGGCTAAATTTCTAACTGTCTATGCGCTCTGTAGCTGCAAGACGTCCTGTAATCTAGCTCCTATCTGTTATAATTTTTGATTGATCTTAATTGAAAACGAGGAACTAGAATCCCAACCGTCCATGCGCTCTGTAGCTGCAAGACGTACTAGGATATTTATTAATTGTACAGCGCCCTTGAGGTGATTTTCACAAAAATGGCGCTTTATAAATTATCCAACTATATATTTTTTTTATTTTTTTTATTTATTTACAATTTTAAAAAACCCGTTAGGGTTACATTAGAAATTTAATATTGTCTAGTCATTTTATGTCTCGTCTAGTCTAGTTAGTTCAGTCATCATGTGCTTTTTCAGATTGATTTTAAATTTGTCTCCATTAAAAGTTTTCAAGTAGTAAGGTAGGTCGTTGTAGTGTTTAAGTCCATTATGTAGTATTTTTGACTGTCCTGTGTTTGTCTTTGCTTTTTCAATATGATAGTGTTTTTGTTGTCTGGTGTTATATTTATGTATGTCAGCATTTTTGACTAATATTATGTCGTCGTCTTGTATGTTTCCCAATGTTATTTTGTGCACAATTTTTAAGGTCTCAATTTTAGTCAAGTAGTTTATGTCAAACTGGTGTGTTTTTTTGTACAGTTCAGTCGTAGAGGTCAGGTAGGGTAGGTTGTATGTTAGTTTAAGAATTTTATTTTGTTGTCTTTGTATTCTTGTTATGTCTGTCTTGTTACCAGTTCCCCAGAAGGCGATCATGTAACTCAATTTATTTTTGACATAGGCTTCGTACATCATAATTTTTTCCTTTCTTGATATAAAATCTTTAATTTTGTAGAAGAGGCTATGTAGTGATGCCATTACTTTAGTGAGTCCGTCTATGTGTTTTGTCCATTTTAATTGTCTGTCCATTGTGAGTCCTAGGTAAGTCACATGTTCTAGTTCTTTAAGAGTTTCGTTGTTTATTTTTATGTTCATGTTATGGTTCTTCTTTTGTGTTTCGAAATGTATTATATTGCATTTCTTGGCATTTAGTGTTAAGAAGTTTTTGTTTGTCCATTCTAATAGTTTTTGCACGTCATTGTTGATGGTTTTAGTCGTTTCAATGTCATTTTTGTTTTCATATAAAATTCCTAAGTCGTCCGCATAGATTGTTTTTTTTCCCATTATGTCACTGTGTATTATGTCGTTAATGTATATTATATAAAACAATGGTCCTAATATTGATCCCTGAGGTACTCCAAATTGCATTGTTGTTATTTCACTTTTGTGTTCTTCAATTTTCGTAAACTGTTTTCTTCCTTGTAGATAGTTTTTAAATATTTTGAGAGCTTGTCCCTTAACTCCTGTATGTTGTAGTTTATCTAGAAGGGTATCTATGTGGACTGTATCAAATGCCTTCTTGAAGTCAAGTATGAGTGCAGTCACTGTATTTATTTTATCAATTTTGGTTTGTATAAAGTTGCAAACTGATGTCATTGCTGTGGAGGTACCCTTTCTTTTTTGAAATCCATGTTGGTCTTTTGCAATAAAATTAAGGTTTTCAAGGTGTTGGTATAATCGATTGTGTAGCACTTTTTCAAATATTTTACTTAGAATGGTTAAGTTTGTAATGGGTCTGTAGTTAAGAAGCTAAGTTTTTTTCTCCTCCTTTGTAAATTGGTGTTATTCTTGCTAATTTCATTACTTCTGGAAAGCTTCCGTTTGCTTTATGTTTATTTATTAATTTCACTATTGTCGTGGTTATTTCTTCCTTTATTTTTTTGACTGTAACAACTTTTATTTCGTCATGGCCAGGTGATGTGTTGTCTTTGAGCCCGTTTATTATTTTGCTGATTTCTTTGTTGCTCGTATATCTTAAGTACATTTCTGCGTCATATTCTATTTTTCTAACATTTGTTTTGGTTGTATTTTGATTTACTATAGCGCTTGCTAGTTCTTTTCCGATGTTTGTGTAATAGTTGTTTATTATATCGGCTATTTCTTTTGCATTCTGAGTCTCTTCACCATTTTCTTTTTTTAATTTAGATATGTTAGTTTTTTTGGTATCATTTTCTTGGGTAATGTTTTTAATTTCTTTCCATGTTTTGTAACTGTTCCCATTAGTTTCATTTATGCGACTAGCAAAGTGTTTTTTTTTTGTTCTTTTTATGTTGTTTCTAACTTCTGCTTGCAGAATTTTAAATTGTTGGGTAAATGATGGAAAGTATTGCATTTTTTTAAACAGTTGGTGTCTTGTTTTAATTTTGTCATATATTTCTTTTGTCATCCAGCCTTCTTTAGTTGAAGTTGTATAGTTTTTAATGGTGGTTTTTGTGTTTTGTCTCGTTTCTTCTTGAATTATTTCTTGTAGTTCCTTAAAACTTTCAATGTTGAGATGATTTGTTATTTTTGTTATGTTTTCTTTAAGTTTTGCATAGTCAATTTTTTTAGAGGCATACTTTTGTAGGCTTTTTTTGGGATTGTTTGGTGGTATTTTCAATTGTTTGTCTATTTGTCTGTGGTCACTTAGTGGGGTGTCGGTAAGGTAAACTTCTATTTTCTCTTTTGGTTTTATATTTGTTATTACATGATCTATTATTGAATTTTGTCCTCGTGATTATATAAGATTCATTTTAATAAAATATAAGATTCATTTTAATAAAATTTAATTCAAGATAGATGCAGTTGCTTTTTTCTTTGATTCTACTGGATTTTAACCTAACCTGTGCCCTTTGAGTTGAGTGCTACATTTAGTGAAAGCCCTGTAACACTGTATTTTATTATTAATGACTTTTTTGAAAATTACGCAATTCATCATGAAGTTGTTTATTATAAAATATGATAAAAATGATTTATAAACGCTCAATGTTATCTTTTCAATTAATTTCATTAAATCAGATTTTTCATAATTATTTGCTTAATGCAACTCGAAATGATAACATCGTATTTTCTATTTATAATAATAAAGACTCATTTTAAATGAATAACTACAAATTATTATTGCACAGCGTTTTATACTAAACCTGTAATCGTCAAATTAATGAAATTTCACATGTTAACTATAATACCATGGTACAAATTACATCAGAGACGGAGAACATTTTAGAAGAATAGATATGAAATTCTAGTAATTTATTTATTTTACTTTTTGTACATAATGTTATTTGTACATTGGTGGGCTTATTGCCAAATGGCAATTTCTTCCAACCAACCAATAAAATAATGGTTTTATTTTTATAATTCAAGTTACATAACATATTCCATATAAAACAAGAATTAAAAAGCTAAAGATATATAAAAATAGAAATAAACGTATTTTTTTATAAATTACCTTAAATCAAAACTATTACTCGATGGGAAAAGGGAAAAAGAGGAAAGAGGAAAGGAGGAGAGATTAAGGAAGAGAAAGGAGATGTTTCTTCAGACGTGATTTTAACAGAGATGATGTAGTAAGTATAAATATCTTTGATGGTGGATGGGAAATGATTCCACGGTCGAGCCGCATGGACACTATATGAGTTAGAGAAGAAAAAAGAATTGTGGATGGGTATTAAGAGAGTGCCTTGGGAATTAGAACGAAGAGGTCGACCATGAACTGATAAGCGTTGAAATTTTTCACGCAAGTATATAGGAGCGTTGGGACTATGAAGTACATTGAACAGAAGTGAGAGGGAGTGATAGTCTCTCCGCTGTCTAATTTTTAGCCATTTCAGTTGCCTACGATAATCAGAAATGTGGTCATATTTTCTAAGACCAAAAATGTACCTTATGCATGTATTCTGAAGTGGTTCAAGTTTATCGAGTTGCTCACAGCTTAAATCAGTCATGGAAATATCAGCGTAATCTAGAATGGGTAGTAGTAATGTTTGTACAAAAGTGCATTTAGTATCAAAGGGTAAGAATTTACACGGATTTTGATCTTTTGACCAGTGCCTTTAATGCAATATGAATAAGGTTATTGTCAATACGCAACTGAATGCACATAAGACTTGTTTGTGGCAATCCCGGAAGTCATGAGATTAGCCAGTACAATTCTAGGTTTTTCGGGGCGTGAAAACGACCGAAAACGCGAAATCCCCTCTGGAAGCAAAATATCATGATATTTCTTAGTGGTTTAAAAAGTAATGCTTGTGCTATATAATGTATTACAATTTATTTATTTTATTTTATTCTTGCAATGTATTTTTGTGTTGGAAGTAACAAAATAAATTATTGAGTTGAGGAAATCGTAAGAACTTGATGTTCTGTATTTGTGTAAATTAAATTCATGTGATAGGGATTCAAATTGATTGATTACACCTTAACGGCTATAAATAAACCTTGTACCTGCTTATCAAATACTTTCCAATCAACATTGGTCTTTTGATGGAAGCGTATCCCACGTCAAAATAAATCAAAAACTTATTGTCTTGTCTTATATTTGCGTAGTTTTGTGTGTTTCCTAATGCAATTTTGTGCAGACAAATATTTCACGTCGACCTTACCAAGATTGTTAGCCGGAAACTCAAATTAGTCGAACACACCAACGACTACACTACGAGCTGGACCTATCTTCTTCTTATTATTATTTCTCACCTCCCCGATGGAGGTTGTAAATCATCGCAGCAATAAGGAAATATCACATACTACGAATACAGATAAAAATACGTATATGAAATGAATTTAGGAAAATAATTTTATTTTCGAAACCAATATGGATATTCTGGTTTCCGTACATAACATCAAAAAGAATTTATTAAAAAATATGTCTCTACAAAAACGCGACATCTTTGGCTATGATAATTGTTACGTGAAGATATTGATTTCATATTTATGTATTTTTCATTCATACAAATACACACATATCAAAAAAAATACTAAGGTATCCCAAACTCTATGAGGCCAAGGGCCCTGTGTTGAGTTGGGATACAACACAATGGAAAGTGGAAGCACATACATAATTAAACAATTACAAAAATTAAAATTAAATATTATTACAAAAACATACATATATTTCAAAAGGCATCTGGACAACACGCTTAATAGTATATAAATCTATGCAATATCTCGCAGCAGTCTCCTGCAATGGTCTCTTCCCTTAGACAAAATCCAGACTTGTACACTCCTCCTTAAAATGGCTTTCGTTTCGGAGAATTTAATATGTTCATCCAGGACATTGGACACTCTTGGAGCCACAAAGGAGAAATTCCTCTGAGCAAACGTCGTACGTGTTTTTGGAATTAAATAAATAATAATAATCATATTTTATCAAAAAAATAACAATTACTTTATCTACTACATACACACTTAGGTAATAGATTTCTTTGGGTCATGTCTAGTCTGCCTAACTAGGTACAACCTGTTTTAAGGCAGACATTTTTATGCAAAAATAAACAATAACATTACTTTTCACTAGTAATTTACTATACAGTTATATGATATTAATTTGTACCATTTATTATTTAAGAATGTATTTTGAATAAATTTTCCGATTTTTCTCGACCTAAACCCGGTAACCAATTTTTATACAAATTGATTAAATTGAATCCGGGTCATGGTTTTGCAATGATTGGGTAACATATTGAATATTTTGGGTCCCAGAAACCTGAAATTGTGACGATATTCTATTTAAATTGAAATGGTCACAAAGTTCGAAATTTACACGATTCGGGGCCTGGCCAATACAGTGGACCGTTTTTGCCAGAATTCAAAATTATACATTTAAAAAAATAAATTATTTGACAGTATTTTATACACCCTTATTAATTTTAAGGAGTAAAATAACCTGTTATATTTCCGTTAAGTCACGCAAGTTCTTTAGCAAAGGGATGCGCCTTCTACCTGCACTGCGTCTTCCTTCAATTCTTTCCTGTAGAATGAATTGTAAAATGTTATATTTTTCGCCTCTCATCACATGCCCAAAGTACTCCAGTTTTCTTTTCTTTATGGTCTTCAGTACCTCTTTACCTTTTTACATCTATCGGAGAACGTCATCGTTTCGGACTCTGAAGACCCAGAAGATTTTAAATATCCTCCTGTAGCGCCACATTTCAAAAGCTTCGATCTTTTTTGAAGCGGCTTGAAAAAAGTACTGAAAAGACCTTACATCGTTCAATGCGCATTCGGAGGTCTGAATTAAAGTCTCTACTTCACCTTTCTTCACTCGATTTATTTATACCTGAGGATAGGCTATCGAGTCAAAATCAATCGTTCAGTAGTCTAGTATTATTTCACACACTGAACTGTATTTTTTATACGCTCGAATAAAATGCGAGATAAAGCTGTATCGAATACAAAGTGCGTTTGGCACAAATTACGATAATCTGAGCGATTATAAATTGAGGGCTTTATTTGTAAAAGTTTATTGTTCAGTGGTTAACGATTGAGGCAAGTCTTTTTTATAAATTCATTTGGCCTATATAATTCATTGACGATTCTTAATTAAGATCCATAATTTAAGTTTGATTATGATATTAACAGAGATGGAAAATATTTCATAGGCGGTATATAGCAGTCTAGGCATTTACAGGACTTATGACCTGTAATGTAATTATTTATTTTTTTACTTACTTATAAACAGTTTATTTTAAATTTTTTTAGCAAATTTTTGAACAGCAAACTCAAGCATTTGGTTTACATTTAATAAAAAAAGAGAGAAAAATTGGCTGTGTATCATTCACCGTTTTGCTTAAAGTTGAACATCTGTCCTCATCTCTTTACCAGATTTATTATTATTATTATTATTATTATGGATAACTTATACAGCGCCATTTTCTTAATATTATACTTCAAGGGCGCTTTACATAGTCATTCTATAGATAAACAAATCCAATTGGAGCTTTTAAACTTGTAATTTAATTAAAACAATTTATTTTTTTGTCACATGCTACGGATTTATTCAAATGATTTAGAGAACGCACCTCTACTGGGAGATGTCATAGGGCCTGCGACCGCAAATGCACGTTCACTAAATTTAGTGTGCTATTTGCGTAGAGGTATAATAACTTTTCCTCTCGCCGTAGACGTAGCTGATCTAAGCGTGAGACGCCTGTCAGCTAGTTTATCTGGAATACATAGTTCCCTTAGATATTCCGGAGCAAAATTCCCTATAATATATTCACTTTTATATACCAACTTTTAAAAATATATATATAATATATAATAGTTGATTTTTATTAATTGTAACGTAAATATCCAAGTTATTTACAAACAAAGCCAAGCATATCGGCAAAAGCATCCGGTCGAACCGTTATGTTTATGTTGTCAAACAAAACAAAATGGCCACCAACTGGTTGCTAACCAACAAACCAACATCGCTTGCGTTCTATGAAACATAGTGATAGGGCTTCTCTATAGGTTCACGCATTATAACTCTGAGAGTTATATCCTTTTGAATGCGTGGACTTCCACATTCAATTCTCTAAAATGTTCTCCATCTCTGAAATATGTCTATTAAATCAAAATCAAAATATGTTCTTTTTGGCTTGCAGCAACAAAATGATTGGATTAAAGGCATTCTTGCTTCTGGTTATTGGGGTGGCTTCCGTCATCTGCGGAGTCTCCAGGACAAATGTGGAAGTCTCTAGATTCAGGGAATTTCTACAGAAGTCGGTTGATGGAACCTATCAAGGTAAAAAAATACTAAAAGTAATTAATAAGTTTAAATTACATCGACTATTATTGCGTTTTAAATATATTTAAAACATTCGTTTTACAGTAAAATAAAATCATTATTATACAGAGTGGCCGGAAAAGTGACGTCCAAAGGTAAAATGTAGGTACCTCATATTGAGGAGTATCAGATCACTCCTATGCATGCTCCGGGTTTTTCTGATTAATTTTTGAAAATTTTCGACCTGATAGGTTTTTTTTATTTTTTTTTAATTTCTGGAAGGTTTTTTCAAAAATTTTTTTTTGACCTATTTTTTAAAAATCGTTCTCTTGAGAAAAAAATAATCTGTTACGTAACATCAATGGAAGCTACAAAAGTTCTGACCTAAAATGCAGAATTTTAATTCGACCGAGTCAGACTGGAACTTGCAATTTAAAATTAAAACATTATTAATATTTAAGGCATTAACGTTGTAGTCAAACATTTCAATAAATGTTATTTAATATTTGTATATAACCACTTGCCGACTTTTCTATGTCTACCGGTTTCGAGACGTACCCGTGTCTTCGTCAGGACACCAATTCAACCAACATACAAACCAACATGCAAAACCCACTATACACCTTCACTATAGTTGTTGCACAAAAATATAAAACCAATACGACATGCCTTTAAAGATACTGAGGTGTTACTTCTTCATTGATTTCAGGCAAAACAGTGAAAATAATATTTCGTGTCGCCACGAAGGGCCGTCTTTGACTTGTTATGCCTAATTTGCGAAACATAATATTTTGTTTTATTTTTTTAATTTTATTTATAAATCATATAACACAAAGTATTTTACAAGTATAATACGTTGAATTACATTCCCAGGAGTTAAAACAACTCAATTCGGGATAAAAATAATATTAACATTAAAAAAATATCACATATTGAGAACAACAAAGAAACAAAGTAAGTTTAGCATCTTTGTAACTAAATACAGCACAACAATATATACGCCAAAAACCTTTTATTTATTTATTTTATTAGGTAAACAAACAGTATGTACACATATATTGCCAATTTCTTTGTATATTAGTGTAAGAAACTCATGCACACACCAAAAATATTATTTACACTTAATACATAATTTAAATTATGTTCAAATACTATATTAAATTTAAATTTAAATACTCTTCTTGGTGCTTGGCAATCCTGATTGAAATCTTCCCCTTCAGGAAGGGTTACCTTACTTTTTTTTCCTTCAACCCATCAGCGTTTGAAATCTCTTTGGGTTATCCCTGATCACTGGACTACGCAGTTTTTAATAGGTCATGGTTAATTTATTTTCAAATTATTTGTTTTTAACCATGTTGACTCCTTTTTGTGCTGCTGCGGATATCCTAATCAATATTCTGAACACATCTTGTGGTTTTGTCCTTTTTTTATCTATATGAATACCAAATGAAGCTCCTTGCTACGAACCGTGGCCCAGTTATAGGTCTTGTCGGATCAACAGATCTGGTGGCTTCCAAAACGAATTTCTGGGCTTTAAAAAAGTTTTGTTATTATTTCGGCAAATTGATCATGTCCAATCAATTTAATCCCAGTCAGAGAAATATGACAAGACTTCTAGATTGCAAATAGCTCCTTTAGGCAGCTTTACTTTTTCTGCAACGAGCAATTTTTCCGTGGCTCTGCCAAGGAAACTTATGTCCTCAGATGAGGTGTAATTTATTTGGTGAGCAAGCTGTCAAGCGGAATTTACCAACTGGATATGATCTTATCTTATAATATGTTTTTAATGTTTTGTATATGAATGAAATTGTAAAAAAACCGTGATGTTTCAGAACCCATCACTCCTGAACTAGCTGAGCTTCAGAATGAGTGGGAGAGGAGTGGAAAGTTCGAGGGAGACATCGCCTTGACACCAGAGCAGATCGACAACTTCGTGGAGGACTATGCTGGCAAGAGAAACGCTATCATCAACAGCTGGCTGCTCTGGACTGGCAAGACTGTCTACTACTCGATCGTTGCATCATTTAGTAAGTCAAATATGTATTGGAAGCGACTAGAACTTCTATATGTACGAAAAACGAAGATTGTTAAATATTTTAACGGACTGTTATCGTCTATTCCCTGTCCAAGTTGATGAAGAATATCAGCCTTTACCAATAATACTTGTTTATAACAAAATTATTGAGATAACTACACATTGACATATCACCGCATCAAAAATGATGATGCTTAAACACAGGCAAAAAGTTAAATGTTACAGTGTGTAAAATGGCCACTTAAACTAGCCACTGAGAAGTCATGGGTACTGTTAAACTTTTCTATTTCCTTCTCTCAAACGTTTTCAATCTCTATGGTAATATTTTAGTAACAATATGACAACATGGTACGCTTATATTGTAAGTAATATTTTGCTTATCCTTTAGTTACATTTAAGTTTGTAAGTGAAAATTCTTGATGGAAGTTCATTGTAATTTATTATATAAATAAAACACGAGTGATACTTTAATCCACAAATTTGGAAGACAAATTCCACAAACTTCGAGACTGGTAGAAGATGTCGCAAAAACGATGAAACCGGTCACTGGATATTCCAAATTTGTGGATTAAAGTATTACTCGTGTTTTATTTATAAGATAAATTACTTTAGTTACATGTTTAGTCCCAGCACTCATACATGGAAGTGAAACACGATACATGCAGAAGAAGGATGAATGCAGAATAAATGCAATTGAAATGCGGTCGCTCAGACAAATCTGTAAGAAATCAATGAATAGCAGGATTATGAACGATAAAATCAGGTGATAATGCAAATCTAAAACAGGTGTAATTGATAAGATTAAGAAAGGATCGCAAAGATGGTTTGGTCATGTAGAACAAATGGATAACGAAATGAAAGAATGGTAAGCAAGTATACATGGCAAGCAAGAATTGTAAAATAGGACGTGTACGACCAAGAAAAACATGACATGTTAAGATAAATTCAAGTCTGGTCTCGTTTTTTGACGTGTCTGCTTTTGCAGACACAATTGAAGGACACGTATGACAAGATAAATAAATGTGGAAGAAACTTGGAACGCTTGTCAGGATTAATATGTGTGACAGTCTATTCTCAGCTTCATCCTCTTTTCCTACCCCTACGAGGAAATGGCGTGATGGTAGTAGCAGTAGTAATTTTATTATTTTCATATTAGCTGCTGCACAAGTTAGCGCTGTAGAAAAGGCTATCGCTGACATAACCGCAGCCTCTTGTATCAAGTTTGATAAGACGACTACCAACAACGACTACATCAACATTATTGTAAGTAATTTTGTTCTTATTGGCTCGGGTTTTTTAACAATAAATACGAGGGTCGATATTAATCTTTATATAGCATATTAATGCTCCACCTCTAAACTATTTTGGAATGGATAAAAAAAAGTTTTTATGCTTAATTATTCAATTCAATTCATTTTTTTTAAATAAAACATTTACATTACTAATAATCAGAAATTTTAAGCGGGAAACATGCGTTTAGTAATAACAAACAAAATTAAAAAGAAGCGGATATATTCCTTGGTACCTACACTCTACACTACGCACATAGATGCGTTTCTACTATCATCTCCCAGGGAACAGCCAAATGTGAACCAAGTGTTTTTACAGTTATTTACTAGGAAAAAGACAATAGATCCTGTTTACTGTATACGAAAATAAAACAGGGACGAGTTTAGGTTTGGGTATTGTCTATTGTCTTGTTACCTTAATAATAAGTTAAGGAATGCTATCTTTGTTTACTTTTTTATATTTTACTTTTTGTGCTGTTACATGTTCACTTAATTGCCATACTTACTAGTTCTTTGCTCAATGTATTATTATTGCGTTTTTTAAAATTATTTTTTATTACTAACTCTTTTAAAATCATTCTTATGTTGTTGAAATTCCATTTGTCGATGCGTTTTGAAGCTGCAAGACTTTTTGTGATGTAAGCTATCATATTATTTTTATTTTATTATGTAAATGTTATCAACTATCAAATATGCAATTTAGTAAATGGGGTCTAGAATTCCAACCGTCTATGCGCTCAGTAGCTGCAAGACTTGTTGTTATCTAAATTCTAATATTATAAATTTGCTTTTATTTCGTTTTTTTTAAATATCACTTAAACTCTTAACTTCATTGTAAAAAAAAAAAATTCAAACTAAAAATGTAAATAGGGGCTGGATTTCTTATTGTCCATGCGCTATGTAGCTGCAAGACGTTATGTTATCTAGCTCAAATATATTATAATTGTAATATATCATAATTGGAGACGAGGAACTAGAATCCCAACCGTCCATGCGCTCTGTAGCTGCAAGACGTGTTGGGATATTTATTTATTGTACAGCGCCCTTGAGATGATTTTCACAAAAATGGCGCCATATAAATTATCCAATTATTATTTATTATTATTCCAAACATATATTCAATACGTACATATTATAAAAAAGAAAAAAATATACACGAAAGAGACTCGTGTCAAAGTAGTAGGAGAATCCTGCTCCGGTAAACCCCTTCGAATACATGGAACAGATCAATATCCAGAGCGATGGTGTTCACCATAGCGGTGGCCCTTCCAACAGGCATAATCATAGGCAGGTTAATCCTGTATATCGGAATATAAAACAATCTATGCTGACGCTGTCTTAGGTAATTATCAGGAACATGCAAACCAATGCTTATCATACTCTCAGAATTATTGATCATACCGCGCAACAATTGATAAAAATGTGTAGTCAAATACACATTCCTTCTAGTCTCTAAACTGTTGTAGCCAAGCATACCCTGGAGATTAATCGACTCAGTTTCCTTGGACTCGTATGGACCTCTTCCAGCGAAGCCCCAACATACGAGTATGTCTAGCTTCCTGGATCAGTATTGCAAACGCTAACTTTATCGGTACATTACGAGACGTTATAAATAAATTTCCTACTATCTCTATCTTCCTCAAGTATGTTCTACCAACCTGTATTTATGTGTTTTCATTACGTCATCTCAGATATCGTATGATTAAATTCAACCAATCGATAAGCGCGGAGACTTTACTCCGCGTTCAATGCTGAATTAAAATTAGGGTATTTCTTTTTCGTATTTTAAATAGGCTTCTGTGATAAAAAGCAGCCGCTTCAAAATTACTAAAAATTTAAATGACACATTAAGCAATAAGTCCTCGTTTGAACAAGATTTTTTAATGACCTTTAACAATTCACGAGACGGAAAGTTTAACTTTGTTTTTCATGGAAGCAATTATTTTACCAAATATAAAAGGTAAAAGAACAGCCAGATCTTACAGAAACAACATTCCACTAGCTAATAAGGTCGCTCATACAGACAAAACTATTCTATGATTATTAATCAACTACAGCTAACAGCAATACAACAAACCGGAGGGACTTAGGTTAAAAATTGCAAGCGCAAACCGAAACCATCCGTTACACCTTTGTTGTTAAACTTAAATCGGATCTAAAAATTCGAAATGCTTTCGTTCCATGCAATTGATTATTAAAAAATAATTGTCTACAAAAGCAAGAGTATTTGCCTCTTACACATAGTTTCATTGATGTTAACGTTGATGTTATGTTAGTGATCAACTGAAGGAATGTCTCAATCAGTTAAGACTGTTTATATTAAGTGTTATATCTACTCATTAATGCTAATCTGTTGAAGTTTTTATTAGCCTGTTGATTGTCTTAAAAAAAAATTCAAAAATACCGTTAATGCTAATTCATTAGGGCTTTCGTAAGCCTGTTGATTGAAAAAAATCAATAACACAGACAACCATTTATTTATATATTCTTCAAAACAACAACAGCTTTTTACTTCACAAAAGTCAACACACGAAATAGTTGAGGAAATGAAGATGTGTAAATATAGACAAAATTGTGAATGCTACGCAGTGTTTATTGCGGCCTATCAAACTAGTCAATTATAGCTTTTAAGCACTGTTGATGCCAAGACTTCCATTTTCCCTTCTCAGAAACCGTTTTTTAGGGAATGAAATCTTGCCGTGCCTACAAACATTTAGACATATACATAATATTGTTGATTCATCAATCGCACATTTCTTTCCAGGGTGCTTACAGTGGATGCTACTCCAACGTTGGTATGACCGGTGGACCTCAGATCCTCAATCTCCAATTGAACACTCCTGGAAATGGCTGCTTCCGTCATGGAACCATCGTCCACGAATTATTGCATGCCGTTGGTTTCTACCACATGCAGAGCACACACAACAGAGACGAGTTTGTCAGGATTGTTTGGGACAAGATCCAAGCCGGTAAAAAGCCTATTAATTTAAGAAGTTTTTACGTAGATTTATTTTCGAAAATTGTCATCCAGTGTAGATAAAACTTACACCAAAAAATCAAAGGTATTTCGATGTAACAGGATATATTTTTTGCATATTCTTGCGTTTTCATGGCACACCTGTATAATGAAGTTATACTCGTATGCAAATATTGCAACAAGAGTAGAAATATATCGAATAAAAAAAAAACATTGGTACGACATTTGAATCGGGTTGTGGTCCCGTGGCTAGTGTCTCGGACTCACGGATCAAAGGTCCGTGGTTTGAATCCCACTCTACCCCAACTTGGTTTCCATTTTCTAATAGTGAGTTATTTACAACTCGTTGAAAATGGCCCTCAAAATTAAATATTTGCGTAAATTATAAGAACGCAAATATTTCTTTAAAAAAAAGAAACAAAAGATAAAACAAAAACATATCGGCGTGCCATCCAATTTCCTCCTATTTGCTTTATCTGCTCCAAAGCTTTGAAACAAATGACCTTTTTGGAAAGAAAAACCTGCAAAAATCAATATTTCTTAAACACTTCGAGCCATAATCGGCAAACAACGTAAGCGAATTTTTTGGCGAATTGCGCTTTTTTAAACTGTGACTAACAAAACCAATCGGAAGACGATTCTCCAGTATATAGTGCTTTTACAGATCTTAATTCAGTCTATTGTCAAACAGTGATAATTGATAGCAAAATAAAATCTATAATACGAGTAGTTGCCTCATATTATTTTGCTTTGTTTCAGGAGCTGACCACAACTTCAATAAGTACAGCTCTTCCCAAGTGACCAACTTCGATGTTGCTTACGACTATGGCAGTGTGCTCCACTACTCAGAATATGGCTTCAGTACCGATGGCTCCAAGACAATTGTTCCTCTGCAGGTAAACCCTAAACAGATTTAAAACTTATCAACAATATCTCAGTTCTTTCTAAAGAGTGTAAATTTCAAAATTAGTTTAGAATAATGTGGACGAAAAACCCCCAGACTGGAAATCTAAAATTTTCGAATTAGTTTGAAGATGTAATTTATTGTTCAATCGGTAGTTTTGCTAATTTAACTTCAATTTTTGGTAGTGTAAGCGTGTGTGCTCTGAGTACACAGATGTAAAACCTTATCAAAGTTGGAGCGTATTAATAGCAACCGATTTAGCAATATGAGCAAAACTCACCCTTCACATAATAGCCAGGATTTTTGAAGACCATGAATTGGAGAACAAGAACTTATTTACGATGAACCGTCGCAATAGATCTTCACAGGTCGCAGTGACGTCAGAAAGTTATATAGACCTGACCTCCATCTACAAGAATAAGAATAAATAAGCATCAATATGCAGAAAGAAGGTATTCCGGAAGTATTTAATAATATGTACTTTAATTGATTGGAAACGAAGAAAAAAAGGGCATGAAATTTTCCACTAACTGGGAATTAATTCATTGAACATGATCAGTGTAGTGAAATAATAACGAAACCTTTTTAAAGCCGTAAAATTATTTTTGGTATCCATCAAATTGGTTTTATTAATAATAATAATATTTGTCTAATTTATATTGCGCCATTCTTGTTAAAAATCACCTCAAGGGCGCTTTACAATTGTATACTTAAACATACATTCTAATTAAGCTAAAGTGACATATCATATGTTCTGATTTAAAATTGAGGGTATGATACACTAAAGAAATGAGATTTTAGTTGGGATCTGAACTGACTAGGACTGTTGATGATTCGTAAGTTTGACGGCAATTGGTTCCAGGCAGAGGGGCTGGCAACGGCAAAAGCACTATATCCGAATGTAGTTTTTGGGGAGCGCCGGATTTAGACAAATTTTCTTCTGCCTGAATCGAATGCTGATCCAAGAGTAGATTTTCTTTGACATGTATTTACCATTATACAAAGGTCCGATAGGTATTTTGGAGCCATTTCATGAAAAGATTTGAATACTGTCCAGCAAAGCTTATATTTTATCATCTCTGGGCTTTTTAACCAGTGCAAATCTCGAAGATGTATGATGTGAGAATATTTTTTTACTCCCGTAATAAGCCTTGCGGCTGCATTGTAAACAGATTGAATTGGAGCTTAAGATAGTTACAAAAACCTGTATTTGGTAATGATTTATGTTTAAAGAAATAGGAAACAGACAATTTTGAAAAATGTGCATCGGCTACTGATCAACAATAATAATGTTAAATAATTTTACGTGAATTATTATGAAAATAAAACTTTGTTATCAGTGTTACACAATTTTATTATTTTATAAGAACACAACTGTGGTCTTCCAATGGGATCTTCACTCTCCCCTATTTTAGCTGATATCTTTTTAGATAAATAAGAAACCGATTTATTTTCATCCAAACACCCACTAGTCAATAATGTACTCCATTGGTTCCGTTTTTTGGACGACATCTGCTGTTTTTTATCAAGGGTCATCCCGACAACTAGATTCTTTCCTTAACCACGTTAACCTCCTACATCACAACATAAAATTCACCCTGGAATCCAATGATGACAATTCCCTTAACTTTCTAAACTTAACCTTAAAAATCGAGAACAATAAAATTGCATTTAATATTTACAGAAAACCCACTCACACAGACTTGGTCATTCCGGCTTCATCTTCACACCCTATGCAACATAAATTGGCCAGTTTCCACTCAATGCTTAACCGATTGATCAATATTCTACTGAGTCCCTCCAACTTCCAAACTGAACTAAACATTATTAAACTTATTGCCCATAATAATCAGTATGACCCCAATATAATTGAAAAAATGCTAAAACGCAAACAAAATAACAAATTGAGTCAAACGTTTTTATATTCTAGCGGTGGTGATATACCTAACAACCAACAAACCTGGCGTAGAATTATATACATTGGACCTCTGTCTAGAAAAATAAGTAATCACTTTCCCACAGCTATAAACCCGCTTTTTACACTAATAATAATATTGCTAAATCACTATTTAATTCTAAGTTAAAAACAGAGCTGCTAAACAAGAGTGGCATTTACCAAATATCATGCGAATGCAAAAAAGTATATTTTGAACAAACAGCGCGAAATTTTTAAACTAGGCTAAACGAACACCGCCGTTGCCTGACCAATAATAATTTCTCGGAATTTTCGAATCATATAATAGACAGTAACCACTCATTTCATAATCACACCCAAAAACTCCTGCACCAAGTAAATAAGAAAGGCAGTAAAATGAATAATTTAGAAATTATAAAAATTCACATAAAATTAAATTCTGAGAACAACCTAATTTATAATCACACATTTAACCACCTCTCGCCTTTATTGACTATGTTCCCTTTACGACCACCCTCACCGCACTCACCCTCTTAAGCTAGGGTTTCCTGGGACAGCGGTGCCTGTATTTTAACGGCCGTAGTAAACGGTGATGCGGTGGACAGCCATCGTAACGGTGACTAGAGTGTAGTTTCCTAGGAAAACGGTTTTATCAACCCCATTTAACACCGTTTCCCTAGGAAACCACTCTCCAGTCGACGTTACGACGGCTGTCCACCGCATCACCGTTCACTACGGCCATTAAGATGCGGGCACCGCTGTCCTAGGAAACCCTAGCTTTAGACCCGCGTCTGTTAACACTCTCTTAGCCGAGCGATATCTTCCCACACATTAAATCTTAGACTTACTTATTGCAACTTCCACTTATGTGCTAAATTTTAAGAAATAAATTCGACTTAATGTTCTGTCCATGTTTTCATATCTGTATTTAAGATAACCATCCATTTATATGCCAACACCTTAGATAAGGAAAAAAAAAACCCTGCTCTAAGTTTCACTGATTAATCTGTTTATTTTTTGTTTGGATTCGATGACATTGTGAACAATATTCCATGTTTATTATATTAGTTTTATATCACCCGTCGATGGGAGGAGTGCTCTCCCGAAACTATAGTTGTGTTCTTGTAAAATAATAAAATTGTGTTACACTGATAACAAAGATTTATTTTCATAATAATTTATAATGAAGTGTTACGAAGTGAATGCCGATTCAATTAAAAATATAATTTTCCGTGAATTTACGATGACGTAAATATAAAAAAGACATTGACTAGTTAATTAAACATTCTTTTTATCTCATAAATCTTAAATGACATTGAAAATTCAATTTGTTTCAGACTACATCGGCAACCATTGGACAACGCGTTGGAATGAGCGCTGGAGACATCCAGAAGCTCAATAAGTTGTACACTTGCTGATTTTTCTAATTAAAATCCCGTGAATTGAAAGATTCAATAAATTTTCTGATATTTTAAATCGCTTTTTTCATTTTTACTTAACGTGTTCGACTAGATCAAACCCTGCCACTTCAATATGTGGCGACAAATATTGCCTTGTCGTTTGCCATAATAAGATCACCAGAGGTGCAGAGTTCTTGCATCAGCATGCATCTCAGTAAGTGGCTGTCGTCCGGTTTCTCAATCACATATGTTTTTCGATGTGGTTTATGTTTATGTTTGTGGTTATATTTATGTTTATGTTAATGTTATGTATATATTTATATGGTAGAATTGGCTCTGCACTATTTAGCCATTTTACTGGAAAAAAAACAAAAGTCGCTGAGCAACTTGACCGATCACGAAGGAACATGATTAATTTTATATTTATTTATTTATTAATTTATACTTTTACATTGTTTGTATTTTTTTTTATACAGAATAATGTTCCCTCACTGGGGTGTCCCGTGCCGAGGGAAACATTTTACAAAATGTGAGACATGCCTAAGATTAGCTATTGAACAAAGTTAACATAACAATAACAATAAAAAAAACGTAATTAATCCAACTAACCTAATTATAATTAACATAATAAACAAAAAAAAAAACTAAAATATTCATAAAAAACATAACCAATTTATTATTTGGGCCAATAGAAAAAAGTTCATAAACAGTGCACACATTTTACCTATATGGCTTGATCCACTCATCGATTCGTGCGCAACCCACCTCCACTATCCATTTTTTAATAGCAATTTTATATTGTGAGAACTTACTTATTGTCCTTATGGATAATGGAAGTAGATTGTACACTTTAACCGAGAAGTAGGCCAATCCTCTTTGACCGAAGGTGTATTTATTTTTTTGTTTTTTGCAGCATCAGGGTGGAGTATCTAGTAACTCTTGTATTTGTAAAGGGGGTAGAGAATAATGTTGACGTGCGTATAGTAACAAAGTTTTGACATAAAGTTGTTTTATAGATTTGACATTAAGATTCTCAAATATATCGAGGGAGATAGTTCTGATTGGGACTCTTCAGATGATTTTTATTAAAACCTTTTGTGCAATTATTATTTTCTCGATCAGTGTGTCATTTGCATATCCCCATCCAATTATCCCATATTCCAAAACTGATCGAGTTATTGCGTAATATATTTTTACAAGTTCTTTTAGGCTTATTATATTTCTTATAGTTTTAAAAAAGAAAATTTGCTTTTTCCATTTATTTTTAATATGATCAATTGATTAGTCCATCTTAAATTCCTATCTATATAATTTCCCAAATATTTAATTGAATCTACTCTGTCCAACAATTTACAAATACATTCAATATTTGGAATTTGGTTATTATAATTACAGCTTTGAATAAATAAGGAAAGGTTCAATAGATTACATATAGTTTTATTATTATACGGCGGCCTCCGTGGTGTAGTGGTCATGACGCTTGACTCACGCTCGGAAGGTTCCGGGTTCGATTCCCGGTGAGAACACAAAAATTAAAAAATGTGATTTTTCTCAAGTCTGGGTGTTCTGTGATGTAATTCACCACTATAATTGGGCCTCCTGGTCTGTTGTGGTGCAAAAAATAAAATGACAATGAAAATTAAATGAAAAAAATATTAATTTTAAATGTTATGTATTTTGTTTTCGAGTGATTTAATGTTAGATAATTTGAGTCTCACAATTTTTTTACTATTTTAAGTCATTTTCGATCTTTCCAAATACAATATATGATGAGCCTCTTTGAGATAGTAGCACAGTACCATCATCAAAGCTAATTATAGAGCTTTTTATATATAAGTTACAAAGATCATTTATATAGATAAGAAACAAAATTGGTCCAAGTATGCTTCCTTGAGGGACGCCAAATGAAGTTAAGGTTTATAATAATAATATAATTACTTCATATTAGGCAACGCCTGAAAAAATTTCAATTTCTTCATGGACCAGGTGGATTTATCAACAATATTTTGAGTCGGTGAAATAATTCAATGAGATGAATCTCTCCTGCGTAAATAAAGGTTTCGGCTCTCTAACTTTACAAACATCAAAAGCTGAAAAAAATTAAGGAATAAAGATGTTCAAATGCTTAAGTAAAAAATTATTTCAAGTACAATGAAATAAGTTATCAGTTAAATCAATGTTTAAATTAGCCACACGCTTGCTACTAAATTATTATAGTGGTGAAATTAATAACCTTTCTATATTTGTCTATATAAATATGTGTATGTGATTTTTATTTCTTTATTTTTCTTCATTCATTCAGGTATATTGAATTACATTTTTTAACAAATAAATTACGAATTTTTTAATTACTTCTACTATAACTTTTTAAACATGTTTTTATTAACTTAATTTTTAAACCTTTGTACTCGTATAACTGCTACGTATTTTTGTTTATAAACATTTATTATGTATTAAATAAGAAAATTTTCATTGTCAAAGCCATATTAGCATTTAATGTATAAATATATATATTTATATAAATATGGGGGGAATGGTGAATGTTACCAGCCAATGACATATCATAAGCCCTGTAAATGTGTAGACTTCTATAATACCTTCTCTAAAATGTTCTTCATCATTTTTGTAATATGTTAATATTAATAGCTCTCCTGGGAATTAATTCCAGTCAAAATCATGTTAAATTTAAAATAATTCAACTGTGCCAAATAATATTGAAATACGCAAAACCCGAGATTATACATGTCCTTAAATTAAAATATTTTGAAAGATGACATTTAAAATTAAGTGTTGCCACGCAATATAAAAAAATACGTAATAATCCCGATCGATAAATTTCAATCGATTTTCAATTGGAATTGTTAAAACGATAAACGGTAAGAAATTTTTGTTGCATCAGGTAAAATGTATTAATGACAAGTGTTGCCATCGTAGTCACACATGATAACATTATCAGATAGGTACCCCCACCTTTAAAGATTGTAAACGAGGACTAAATTCAACCCCTTGGGGGTTTAACTGCTTACTATTTACAAAATTCAGATCCCTGTTAATATTAATATATTTGAGTTTGTCATTTGAAAACATTATCGAGAAATATCAAGTCTTATATCCTATGTTGACTAGTGTGACATCACAGCCACACAAGAGTTAAAGAAGGCGCAACTTAAAGTTTACTTACTTGTGACAGTTTTGCTTTTAAGACCGTATCAATATTTTTTTTAAATATGCTGATCAAAAATATTTCTGCACACTTTACTCAAAATCTAAATAATCGCTAAAGTGCAATTTGTGAACTTTTCCGCTGCAGTGAAGATATCACATATCTTCACATTTATTTACATATACATATTGGTGCCTTCGCCATTATAAGTCGCAGACTTTTCAAATACTCAAAGCAAAACGAATGTTTATAAAATGATTATCAACTTATATTTCCAGGTTGGGAATATGCCTTCTACAAGTTCTCATCTAATGACGTGACAAACTTTAACGAATGGTACGACTACACCAGCGTTATGCATTACGGTGATCGCGCCTTTAGCAAGGATGGAAGCAAGACCATTGAACCACTGGTACAGTACACTAATCCATTATAAAACTTACATAATTCAAAATAGCCATGGTCAGGATGTTCGTTGTTTTTACACTCGCCCAAAAACTATGCACTTGACAACGGCTTTAATTTGCAACTAGGAGTACATACGTGGGTACTAACTATGCACGACACTCTCCGATTCCGCGTTTACATTCCTTAGCCAACAAATTTACTTGTGAAATAGACATTTTTAATACGACAATTATTAATTTTAAAACGTTCTTAAATGCACTGTTTGAAGCAAATTATTAATGTCGTAATAAAACTTTCTTTTTCATATAATTCTTTCTCTGTTTTTGATGTGTATTATTATTATCTTATCTCTTTCTGATATTAATTTATCAAATATTTTTGTGTACCGTATATTATATTATTTTCACACATATACTTACTGTTAACTAATTTTCATTATTTGTTTTTAAGATTAATTTGTTAATAACATTTTTTTTATACGTATATATGTATGTGTATATATGTGTGTATATATATATTTAGAATTCTTAACAAGTTATTTACAATTTGTTTTTTAATTTTAACATTGTTCTTATATTCATATTTTTAATTTTTTTTTTTTATGCAAAGTTTCGCTTTTTATTTTGCATTGCAGTTTGCTTTTTATTGTTTCTACATGTATATAAAATCTTTTTTTATTTCTTTTAATGTGTTGTGTATTTATAAAATTATTACTTTCTTTGTTTGTAGTTACCTGTATATTTATTTTTACACTTATAAATATATGAAAATGTATTTATTTTTTTGTTTGAATTCTTTACAAGTTACTTACAATTTGCTTTTTAATTCAATTACTTTTATTATATCCATATAAAATTATTTTTTCTTTTTACTATGTAAAGTTTCACTTTTTATTTTGCATGGCAGTATGCTTCTTATTGTTTCTAAATGTATTGTTTATCTTTTAAATTTTTACGCACTATGTTTGTACTTAACTGTATATTTTTTGTAAATGCCCCTTGGGCGTATTGTAAAATTAAATAAATAAATAAAATAAATAAATAAGTCTAACCACTTTAGACAGGTAACTGGCAAATTAGGCCAAGGTTAGACTGCAAGAATTACTAGGTTCCCATCTAGTACCTGAAGCTTAAGACTGATCATCTTACCTTTATGTAACAAAAAATATTAAGATACGCTACGATTGGTGCACCAATGCAGTGTCTCATTCACCATTAGGTGTGAAAAGTGAATGATGATGTAAAAATACTTTATTAATTGATCACCGTTTATTGACAATAATGTTAATAGCTTTGTTTCATCAGAAGGCTAATCGTTGAGTGACATCAAACATACCAGGGCTGGTATTCTAAACACTCTTGAGGCCGTATTATCTCGTGTATTTACATACAAAATACACGAGAAAAACTGTTTTCTCGAGTCACGAGAGTGGTTCAAAATAGCACCCCAGATGTGAAAGACAGTGCTCGCCAAAAAAAAATTGCCAATAGTAGAGTTGTAAGGGTAGCTGTTATGATTTACTCAAATATTTCAATTTGAGGGCCATTTTTAAAGAGTTGTAAATAACTCACTATTATAAAATGGGAATCAAGTTGAGGAAGAGTAGGATTTGAATCACGGATCTTTTATCCGTGAGTCCAAGACAATAGCTACAGAACCGCAATCCGACTCAAATCTGAAACTTGCGGATTCTGCATCTCAGGAGAAAATCTGACCACAGAATGGGAAAAAAACTACACACTAGAAACATCATTATTATTTAGATATCATTAACAAACCATCATCAGCCTTCTTGTGTCCAATGGTGAAATAAACCTCCCCTTAGATTCCAATATCTTCCTATCCTTAGCGAACCACCGATTTAGATGCATATTTTTTTTAATGAACAAACGTGTTTTCAAAATTAAAAAAACCTGTAATAATTAACTACTATAAAATGTTTCCAGGTACCTAATCAGCAACTAGGCAACAATCACGGATTGACCTGGGGAGACGTAAGGAGGATCAACAAACTATACTCTTGCCCCGGATAAGATAAATGAATTCGTAATTATCAATCGCCTAAATTACAGGACATGTTTATCTGATTTAAATGTAAATAAATATCATATTTCAACAAACGAACGTTCGTAAAATCATCTGTTTTATTTACTTGGGCTTTAGCTCCACCATCACCATATTTTTTTAAGTTTTATAAATTGTTTTCAAAATTCATTTATTATTTTTGAAAACCCGTTAGGGTAAGGGTAGAAATGTTATTAAGTCTGGTCATATTATGTCTTGTATGATGAGTATAGTCATAATGTGCTTCTTCAGTTTGATTTTAAATTTTCCTCCATTTGCATTATTGGCCTTACGACTTTTGTCTTTGCTTCTTTAATGTGGCAGTGTTGATGTTCAGCGAAGTAACGAAATTCATCGCTATCCTACAAGGGGAGGTGAAGGTTTCAGACTCTCCAAAACAAGAATCCAGACAACTCAAAGCAATTTGTCAATCTCAAATCATAAAGGACTTAAGATGTTCAATGAGTTCCCTGCAGAGATTAGGGATGCTGAGTCCATCACATCGTTTCGTGGGATGGCGATGATTTTTGTTAAAAACCAACATCCATATAGGTAGAGAGTGTCGTCGGAAAGCGTCTGGATTTTTTATTAGGCCTATAACTTAAAAACCGGAATTTGACAGTTAACGTCAACTCTTGGTAAGTAAAGTCTATTCTTGGTAACAAAAGTCTACGATGTATGCAAGAAAAGCGATTTGCTTATAAATGTTGATAAATAGAAAGTGATGGTTTTTGAAAGGGATGAAAATATAACTAAATGTGAGGTCAGTGTGAACGGAGATATTCTGAATCAGGTAAACGAATTTGTGTATCTGGGAAGTATGTTTACTAGGAATGAAAAGACTGAGAAAGATATTGAAAGGTGGGTAAGTTCCGGAAACAGGGTGAATGGTGCACTGAAATACTTTGGCAAACAAATGTTTATTGCAAGAGACTAAACTAGCAGTTCACAATGGTGTTCTGGTGCCAACTCTAATGTATGGGAGCGAAGTGTAGAATTGGAAAAATGATTATGAAAATAGGTTAAATGCTGTCGAAATGTGATCCCACGGGGGAATGTCTGGTAAAACGATGTATGATAGGTGCACAAATGTCGAGATCCGTGAGTTGTGTATATGCTTTATCGACAGAATCAAGAAAGGGTGCTGCGTTGGTTTGGACATGTAAAGCGAATGGACAACGAAAGAACGGCTAAAAGGATCTACGATGCGAATGTTGATAGATGCAGAAAACAGGGAAGGCCGAGAAAGACATGGCACGATGAAGTTCATCAAATACTTGAAGATGGACATGTCAAAAGTAGGAATAAAATATTAAACGTGTTTTTTTTTTTTAAACTTACTCACTATTTATCCTATTTTTTTTAATTATAAACTTATAAAAAATAGTAAACAAATTGTATTTTTCATACTTAATTTTACTGTGTAGATAAAATTTAAGATAAATTTGAACTTCCCATCCGAATACGTACCCTTATGTTACATTATGGCACAATATTATTTGGCTCAAATCTTTCACATGATATTTAACCATGTTTTGACCCATTATTCGTATACATTTTTTGTGATAACATTGAAAAAATATTATATTGATAAAGAACAAAAATAAAGTAATTAGTTTTTTTTGTATTTTAATTCTTTTCTTCATTATGTAATCAAGATAATATTACGTTTATTTACTTCACTCGATGTTGTTAATATGTTTGGACTAATCTTATAATATTACCTATTTGTTTAAATTAGATTATATCAATATATTTTGCGGTTTTTATCAACTTGTTTGTTAAAACTGATAACGGAGAGGTGATTAATTGCAATTACGGTGTATTTCTAAATTTATTAATATTTAATTAAAAAAATACATAAAATTTAAGGGGCTTATTGCTAAAAAAAAATCTTTCAGCCAACCAAAATAACAGACAGGTCAAAATAATGTTATTTTGAATTATTTAAATACGTCTTTATTTTCAAATTACAGCTGTTTCTTAGTGGTTAGATAGAGCTTGTACAAATAAACTTATTAATAAAAATTCTTTTGTGTGGTCAAGTAATTAGTTTAGACACATCAGTGGAGACACCACTTCTGTATTTAGTTTTTTTTATATTTAGTGCCTGAACAAAGTGAATATTAATAAAAAGTTAGGATGTAAATCTAGGAAACACAAAGTCAAAATTGGGAGTTGTTACACAGAAAGTAGCCAGAAACTAAAACACACGCAACGATTCACGGAAAGACAGATGCTCGGTATATATCTATGAGACAGTATAAGAAATGAAGAAATAAGGCGCCAAACCGGAGTCGTGAATATCATGGATCGTATAGCAAAATTAAAATGTCAGCGGGCAGGATGATGGCAGGTGGCCACCCAGAATTATAGACCTTGGGCAAACAAAAGAAGTGTTGGAAGACCACAGAAAAGATGGATCGATGACATTGCCTCTATAGCCAGTAAAACATAGATAATAAAAGCGGGCGATAGAAAGTGATGGAGACGTTTGAAGTAGGCCACCATCCAGTAGTGGAGAGAATAAGGCTGACGAGGAAGAAGAATATGGAGCAACTTTACCGTAGTAAATATTTTATACCATCCAACGATACTTTATTTATAAAAAAAATTGGTTTTCTAAATATTAGTAAATATCAGTATACAACCACTTACCGACTTTTATGTGTGCGGGTTTTGAGGCGTACCCGTCTCTTCGTCAGGACACTCACTATACTACACTAACATGAATAAACTTAAAAATACATTTTTTATTTGACTTTGATTATACTATACATAGTATTTACGAACAAATATGTAAATATATAAATTACGTGCAGAGTTCATAAGAATAATTACCTCTCTCAAGTCCAAGCATCCACGCTACTTTTCGAAGCAAGCGATGTTGGACTGATTCAATGGGATTTATGCGAATGACATAGAATGGAGACCAGACCATGAAGGCATATTCTAAAAGAGGGCGAACAGTTGAGCAATAAAGAGTTTTGATTGTACGGACATGAGTAAAATCAGAGGATATTCTGTTATTGAAGCCAAGTAATTTTAGTGATTTATTTACTTATTACATATAGGCTCGTTGTAAGTCAGTTTATAGTCCAAAACAACTCCTAAATCTCTGATGGACTTATTTACATCAATTTTGGAGTTTTCTATTAGGTACTCGAAGGAAATCAGTGTTAATGATTACATAAAGATTATGGAAAATTCGTGTGAATGTTCATAATAGTTCCCGAGATATTAATTAATTAAGTGCTATATGGAACGCTGCGTTGCGTCGCGCAGATTACGCCACAGGAACGGGCGGGTTATAAAAGCACGTCCAAAACAATAGTTGCTTTTTTCTTTTTTCGATTCTACTGGATTTTAACCTGACCTGTGCATTTTAAGTTGAGAGCTACATTTAGTGAAAGACCTTAATAATAATAACATTGTATTTTATTATTAATTATGTTTTTGAAAATTACGCAATTTATCATGAAATTGTTCATTATAAAAAATGATAAAAATTATTTATAAACGCTCAATGTTATCTTTTCAATTAGTTTTATTAAATCAAATATTTTTTTCATAATTATTTGCTTAATGTAATTCGAAATGATAACATTGTATTTTTTGTTTATAATAATAAAGACTTCTTTTAAATGACTATCTACAAATAATTGGTACGGCTGTTTTATACTAAACCTGTACTCAAATTAATGAAATTCCATAAGTGTACTATAATACAGGGCGAACCGTCCATATAATCGATTATTCGCAGCTTACCATTATATTTCACTACCAATAATAACGTTTTATTGTAGTTTTAATTATAGGAGAATAAATAAAACAATCTTTATTTATTATAAATTAACGTCACTGTTTATATCTTCCTCAAAAAATAAATATAAGCTGCTAAATGCGCACCCAGCGTATTTCCCGGTTCCGATTATTGCAGCTTATTTTTCAATACAAAATGTCTACTGTATTTTAACATTCAAAAACCCAGTGCGTATATTTTCCTTGCTAAGTTCACTTGCAGATTACAGGTATTATTTCAAGCTTCTCTCCTTGCAGAGTAGCATTTCGAGCGTTTTTTCCCAAAGACCATTTTCGTTTGATAGTATTCTGTTGACATATGACGCCAGTTTTTTAGTCCGCGCATTTTAGCTAGTGGCGCCTCGCTCGGTGTCGTCAATTTTTTGCATTATTCATTCTCATTTTAGAAGTAAACGAAATTGACGGCCGGCGCGGCGCAGCGCGGCGGTCACGACGGTCACGTGACATTTTTGTTGCAATATTATTGCGAATATTTCTAATGAATGTTATTGTTATTTTTATTTTATTTTATTATTTTTTCACGCCCATAAGGCTTTTACATACATGAAAATTTTACAAAATATAAGTATAAAAACAACATTAAATTTAAAAAATACAATATAAAGCAACAAAAGATAGAACGGTGTTAAGAAGTAAAGTTGGTATAAAAAAAGAAGATGAGTATATAAACAGCATAGATTTAAAAAAAAACACAATATAAAGAAATAAAATAAAGGAACAAAATAAAGGAGCAGTGTTAAGAAGTATAGTTGGTATAAAAAATAAAAAGATGAGTGTATTAACAGCATAAATTTAAAAAAAAAAAATACAATATACTGTAATAAAATATAGAACTGTGTTTTAAAGTTAAGTTGGTTTTAAAAAAATTAAAGCAATATATATATATTTCTATTTTTTTAATAAGCTAAAGAAATACAATTAAAGGTTTAAAGCAGCTAGGTACATAATGTTATAAAATACAATATGAACAGAATATTAAGTTCTATTTGATAAGGAACATATACATTGATATTTAAAATTTACAAGACTCACGCTAAAGACATCGATGTTGTTAGCATATTGGTTCGCGAGTACATGCATCCGCATTACTGGCGAATTCGCGCTGTAATTGGTCGATGATGGACCGCAGTAGAACAAAGTATTACATCGGGTAACTCGACCAGGCACTCGCACATTAATCAAATTGATAAGTTCACAACAATCGAACATCGACATTATTATTTTAAACAAAAAAAGCAAGTCATTTAATTTTCGTCTGTTTTCTAATGTTTGGATGTTTAAATAATCATTTAAGTATGAGTAATTTATGTATTCAATCGGTATACTTAATTTAAAATTGATAAAACGCAAAAATTTATGCTGAACTCTTTCGATGTCCTTAACATGAACCCTGTAATGCGGTGACCATATAACTGAGTTATACTCGAGTTGACTTCGCACTAGGGCAATATACAATGTTTTCATTATGTTTATAGACTCAAAATCCCGTATCGTTCGCAGCAAAAATCCCAAGGTTCTCATGCTCTTATTTGTAATGTTTTGTATATGTTTAATAAAACTCAGTTTTTCGTCAAAAAGAATACCTAAGTCTGTCATCTCTGTAACTTTTTCTATGTTATGTTATGTAATGTAATGTAATATGTAAAGTTAAAATCATGTATTTTGGCATAAGTAAATAAATTTAAATCTAATCTTATTGTTTTTTTTAATTTTTCAGAAATAAAATATATATCGTAAAAGAAAAAAAAATTTTTGTGTGCATAATAGGAGTGACGTCTTACAATAAAATGTTTACTTTCTTTTATATTAGTACTTAAATATTTGCAGTATAAAATGTAAATCACAAACAAATATACGGTGTTTTTAATCAGTGCCAAACAAAAAGGAATTATGAATATACTTATTTTATTATTCTTATTTTTTAACATATTTTATTTTTTTAAACTTTTGCATACATGTACTGTCTTAAAATAATGGAGATTATACCTACATATTACGCAAAGTTATTAATTATTGTTTGTTTGTTGGGTTATTGGTTAAAATTATTTTGATTAAAAATAAGTAGGTATTGCGTCTTCTGTTGCCAGCAGGTGAAACTGGAGCTGAAGAGATGAAGTTGTTTTTACACAAAACCATAGAAAAAGAATCCGTGTACCTGTATATATACTTTTTTATACGCCTCCACTCATTTGCGAGATTACTTATATGTATGTATTATGTATGTACATGCAGGTACAAATTATGAAAAAAATTAAAGCTTACCTATGAAAAAAGTCACCGTTCGCCACTGCTATAATACCATGGTACAAATTACATCAGAGACGGAGAAAATTTGTTAAGAAGAAATATGAAATTCTAGTCATTTATTTATTTTACTTTTTGTACATAATGTTATTTGTACATTGGCGGGCTTATTGCTAAATGGCAATTTCTTCCAACCAACCAATAAAATTACAGTTTCATTTTTATAATTCACGTTACAGAACATATTCAATAGAAAATAAAGATTAAAAACCTTAAGATATATAAAAATAGAAATAAACGTATTTGTTTATAAATTAATAACCTTAAATCAAAACTATTACTCAATGGAAAAAGGGAAACAGAGGAAAGAGGAAAGATGGAGAGATTAAGGAAGAGAACGGAGAAGTTTCTTCAGACGTGATTTAAACAGAGATAATGTAGTAAGTAGTAACATCTTTAATGGTGGATGGGAGATGATTCCACAGTCGAGCCGCATGGACACTATATGAGTTAGAGAAGAAAAAGGAATTGTGGATGGGTATTAAGAGAGTGCCTTGGGAATTAGAACGAAGAGGTAAACCATGAACTAACAAGCGTTGAAATTTTTCATGCAGGTATATAGGAGCGTTGGGACTATGAAGTACATTGAACAGAAGTGAGAGGGAGTGATAGTCTCTCCGCTGTCTAATTTTTAGCCATTTCAGTTGCCTACGATAATCAGAAATGTGGTCATATTTCCTAAGACCAAAAATGTACCTTATGCATGTATTCTGAAGTGGTTCAAGTTTATCGAGTTGCTCACAGCTTAAATCAGTCATGGAAATATCAGCGTAATCTAGAATGGGTAGTAGTAATGTTTGTACAAAAGTGCATTTAGTATTAAAGGGTAAGAATTTACAGGGATTTTGATCTTTTGACCAGTGCCTTTAATGCAATATAAATAAGGCTATTGTCAATACGCAACTGAATGCACATAAGACCTGTTTGTGGCAATCCCGGAAGTCATGAGATTAGCCAGTACAATTCTAGGTTTTTCGGGGCGTAAAAACGACCGAAAACGCGTAATCCCCTCTGGAAGCAAAATATCATGATATTTCTTAGTGATTTAAAAAATTATGCTTGTGCTATATAATGTATTACAATTTATTTATTTTATTTTATTCTTGCAAGGTATTTTTGTGTTGGAAGTAACAAAATAAATTATTGAGTTGAGGAAATCGTAAGAACTTGATGTTCTGTATTTGTGTAAATTAAATTCATGTGATAGGGATTCAAATTGATTGATTACACCTTAACGGCTATAAATAAACCTTGTACCTGCTTATCAAATACTTTCCAATCAACATTGGTCTTTTGATGGAAGCGTATCCCACGTCAAAATAAATCAAAAACTTATTGTCTTATATTTGCGTACGCCAGCATTTCTGAATACTTTTATGTCATCGTTTTGTGTGTTTCCTAATGCAATTTTGTGCAAACAAATATTTCATGTCGACCTTACCAAGATTGTTAGCCGGAAACTCAAATAAGTCGAACACACCAACGACTACACTACGAGCTGGACCTATCTTATTCTTATTATTATTTTTCACCTCCCCGATGGAGATTGTAAATCATCGCAGCAATAGGGAAATATCACATACTACGAATACAGATAAAAATACGGATATGAAATGAATTTAGAAAAATAATTTTATTTTCGAAACCAATATGGATATTCTGGTTTCCGTGCATAACATCAAAAATAATTTATTAACAAATATGTCCCTACAAAAAAGCCACATCTTTGGCTTTGATAATTGTAACGTTAAGATATTGATTTCATATTTATTTATTTTTCATTCATACAAATACACACATATCACAAAAAATACTAAGGTATCCCAAACTCTATGAGGCCAAGGGCCCAGTGTTGAGTTGGGATACAACACAATGGAAAGTGGAAGCACATACATAATTAAACAATTACAAAAATAAAAATTAAATATTATTACACAAACATACAAATATTTAAAAGGGCATGTGGACAACACGCATAGTATATAAATCTATGCAATATCTCGCAGCAGTCTCCTGCAATGGTCTCTTCCCTTAGACAAAATCCAGACTTGTACACTCCTCCTGAAAATGGCTTTCGTTTCGGAGAACTTAATATGTTCATCCAGGACATTGGACACTCTTGGAGCCACAAAGGAGAAATTCCTCTGAGCAAACGTCATACATGTTTTTGAAATTAAATAGATTATAATAATAGTTATAGTTTCATCAACAAAAATAACAATTACTTTATCTACTACATACGCACTTAGGTAATAGATTTCTCTGGATCATGACTAGTCTGCCTAACTAGGTACAACCTGCACAATAAGTTTTTCTGGGTTATTATGCCGTGTGTCGTTCGTACTCTCTACCGACGTTTCGGATCGCGTTACAGCGTCCATCATCAGGGTTGATGTTATTTGTGTATGAATATGTGTTACGTTAGGTACTTAGAATTTTTACCGTGTCGTAGTCGTTTTTGTGTGATGTTATGTATTTGGGACTTGTACCGTGTCGTAGGATTGTAAAAACTGCCCTAAGGTTTACATCGGGCAGACTGCCAGAAATATAACAAAGAGAGTAAAGGAGCACATGAGTGCATGCAGGCTCGGCTACCCCGAAAAATCGGCCTTGGCCAAGCACCACATAGAAACGGGGCATAAGTTTTCCTTTGAGCCGATAATCTTAGGGAGGCCAAAGAACCACCAAACACGACTAGTAAAAGAAGCAATTGAGATTTACAAACATCCCGACAACATAAACAGAGATGATGGGATGCGATTAAAAACATCCTGGTACCCAGTCATAAAGAAGTCGCATAAAGATTGCAATGTAACACAGATTTGTGATACGGTATAGATCCCAAGTACATAATGGTACACATTAATCTAAACGACTACGACACGGTACAAGTCCCAAATACATAACATCACACAAAAACGACTACGACACGGTAAAAAATCTAAGTACCTAACGTAACACATATTCATACACAAATAACATCAACCCTGATGATGGACGCTGTAACGCGATCCGAAACGTCGGTAGAGAGTACGAACGAAACACGGCATAATAACCCAGAAAAACTTATTGTGCATCTTAACGGCCGTGAAAATCTAAGAAGTTTAGGTACAACCTGTTTTAAGGCAGACATTTTTATGCAAAAATAAACAATAACATTACTACTTACTAGTAATTTACTATTTAAGAATGTATTTTGCGTAAATTTTCAGATTTTTCTCGACCTAAAAACCCAGTAGCTTTTTTTGAACAAATGTATTAAATTGAATCCGGGTCATGGTTTTGCAATGTTTGGGTAACATATTGAGTATTTTGGGGCCCATAAACCTGAAATTGTGACGATGTTCTATTTAAATTTAAACGGTCACAAACAATGTTCGAAATTTACACCAATCGGGGCCTGGCACGAATGGACCGTTTTCGCCAAAATTCAAAATTATACATTTAAAAAAATAAATTATTTGACAGTATTTCATACACCCTTATTAATTTCAAGGAGTAAAAAAACCTGTTATGTTTCCGTTAAGTCACGCAAGTTCTTGAGCAAAGGGATGCGCCCTCTACCTGCACTGCGTCTTCCTTCAATTCTGTCCTGAAGAATGAATTGTAAAATGTTATATTTTTCGCCTCTCATCACATGCCCAAAGTACTCCGGTTTTCTTTTCTTTATGGTCTTCAGTACCTCTTTACCTTTTTACATCTATCGGAGAACGTCATCGTTTCGGACTCTCTAAGATTTTAAATATCCTCCTGTAGCGCCACATTTCAAAAGCTTCGATCTTTTTTGAAGCGGCTTGAAAAAAGTACTGAAAAGACCTTACATCGTTCGATGCGCATTCGGAGGTCTGAATTAAAGTCTCTACTTCACCTTTCTTCACTCGATTTATTTATTCAGGGTTGTTACCTGAGGATAGGCTATCGAGTCAAAATCAATCGTTCAGTAGTCTAGTAGTATTTCACACACTGAACTGTATTTTTTATACGCTCGAATAAAATGCGAGATAAAGCTGTATCGAATACAAAGTGCGTTTGGCACAAATTACGATAATCTGAGCGATTATAAATTGAGGGCTTTATTTGTAAAAGTTTATTGTTCAGTGGTTAACGATTGAGGCAAGTCTTTTTTATAAATTCATTTGGCCTATATAATTCATTGACGATTCTTAATTAAGATCCATAATTTAAGTTTGATTATGATATTAACAGAGATGGAAAATATTTCATAGGCGGTATATAGCAGTCTAGGCATTTACAGGACTTATGACCTGTAATGTAATTATTTATTTTTTTACTTACTTATAAACAGTTTATTTTAAATTTTTTTAGCAAATTTTTGAACAGCAAACTCAAGCATTTGGTTTACATTTAATAAAAAAAGAGAGAAAAATTGGCTGTGTATCATTCACCGTTTTGCTTAAAGTTGAACATCTGTCCTCATCTCTTTACCAGATTTATTATTATTATTATTATTATTATGGATTACTTATACAGCGCCATTTTCTTAATATTATACTTCAAGGGCGCTTTACATAGTGATTCTATAGATAAACAAATCCAATTGGAGCTTTTAAACTTGTAATTTAATTAAAACAATTTATTTTTTGGTCACATGCTACGGATTTATTCTAATGATTAAGAGAACGCACCTCTGCTGGGAGAGCATTCCATGTCATAGGGCCTGCGACCGCAAATGCACGTTCACTAACTTTAGTGTGCTATTTGCGTAGAGGTATATTAACTTTTCCTCTCGCCGTAGACGTAGCTGATCTAAGCGTGAGACGCCTGTCAGCTAGTTTATCTGGAATGCATAGTTCCCTTAGATATTCCGGAGCAAAATTCCCTATAATATATTCACTTTTATATACCAACTTTTAAAAATATATATATAATATATAATAGTTGATTTTTATTAATTGTAACGTAAATATCCAAGTTATTTACAAACAAAGCCAAGCATATCGGCAAAAGCATCCGGTCGAACCGTTATGTTTATGTTGTCAAACAAAACAAAATGGCCACCAACATCGCTTGCGTTCTATGAAACATAGTGATAGGGTTTCTCTATAGGTTCACGCATTATAACTCTGAGAGTTATATCCTTGTGAATGCGTGGACTTCCACATTCAATTCTCTAAAATGTTCTCCATCTCTGAAATATGTCTATTAAATCAAACTCAATATATGTTCTTTTTGGCTTGCAGCAACAAAATGATTGGATTAAAGGCATTCTTGCTTCTGGTTATTGGGGTGGCTTCCGTCATCTGCGGAGTCTCCAGGACAAATGTGGAAGTCTCTAGATTCAGGGAATTTCTACAGAAGTCGGTTGATGGAACCTATCAAGGTAAAAAAATACTAAAAGTAATTAATAAGTTTAAATTACATCGACTATTATTGCGTTTTAAATATATTTAAAACATTCGTATTACAGTACAATAAAATCATTATTATACAGAGTGGCCGGAAAAGTGACGTCCAAAGGTAAAATGTAGGTACCTCATATTGAGGAGTATCAGATCACTCCTATGCATGCTCCGGGTTTTTTCTGATTAGTTTTTGAAAATTTTCGACCGGATAGGTTTTTAATTTTTTTGGTTAATTTCTGGAAGGTTTTTTCAAGATTTTTTTTAAAACTTATTTTTTTAAAATCGTTCTCTTGAGGAAAAAATAATCTGTTTCGTAACATCAATGGAAGCTACAAAAGTTCTGACCTAAAATGCAGAATTTTAATTCGAGCGAGTCAGACTTGAACTTGCAACTTAAAATAAAAATACTATTAATATTTAAAGCGTTAACTTTGTGGTCAGACATTTAAATAAATGTTATTTAATATTTGTATATAACCACTCACCGACTTTTCTATGTCTACTGGTTTCGAGACGTACCCGTCTCTTCATCAGGACACCAATTCAACCAACATACAAACCAACATGCAAAACCCACTATACACCTTCACTATAGTTGTTGCACAGAAATATTTAACCAACACGACATGCCTTTAAAGATACTGAGGTGTTACTTCTTCATTGGTTTCAGGCGAAACAGTGAAAATAATATTTCGTGTTGCCACGAAGAGCCGCACCGCGCCGCTGTTGTGCGGTTTGACTTGTTATGCCTAATTTACGAAACATAATATTAAAGTTTTTTTTTATATATTTTTTTTTATTTATAAATCATAAAACACAAGGTATTTTTTTTAGTAAAATACGTTGAATTACATTCCCTGGAGTTACAACAACTCAATTCGGGACAAAAATAATATTAACATTTAGAAAATATCACATATTGAGAACAACAAAGAAACAAAGCAAGTTTAGCACCTTTATAACTAAATACAGCATAACAATATATACACCAAAAACCTTTTCTTACACAAGCAGAATACATATATAAAAAAAAACTCTTTAAGAACAAAAAAATGCAGTGAATCTACTTAGGGAGATAAGGTCATTAACATCACAAGCCACGCAGATGATGCAGCCATAGTGATGATGAGAACATATCCCTCTCAGTAAGTAAACATCTGGATGCCTAAGAAATGTCGTATAA